>NW_027395533.1:0-231757 GCF_047715705.1 Aspergillus ambiguus | reverse complement strand
CCCTGGTCCTTACCCTGGTCCTTGCCATGGTACTTGTCGTTGTCCTTGTCATGCTCCTTGCCCTGGTCCTTGCCGTGGTCCTTACCATGGTACTTGTCATTGTCCTTGTCATGGTCTTTGCCATGGTCTTTGCCGTAGTCCTTGCCATGGTCCTTGTCATGGTCCTTGTCATGCTCCTTGCCTTGGTCCTTCTCATGGTTCCAGTCATTATCCTTGCCATAGTCTTGGCCAGGATACCCATTTTGACGCTTCACGTAATTTCTCGCCATCCTTCCACGACCCTGGTCATGCTCCTTATAATGACCCATGTCGTGGCCCTTGTAATGGTCTTTGCGGTCATCACCGTGGTTCCAGTCATTATTCTTGTGCAACTTTCTCAGCCATAATTCTGAAATAATTCTGATGTTGACGATGAGGATAGTGACTCACCCCTCTTCCATTACCCTTCTCGTAGTCCTTGTCATGTTCGTGAACGGCAAGGCTTGACTTGGTTTGAGTGGGGGTTGCAAAGACCCCCATAGCAAGCAGTGAAGCAATTACAGTGGTGGAGAAACGCATTTTGGACAGATTGAAGCAGAAATGCAGATGCTATATAGAGCCGATAAGTACCCGTCAGAGAATAGTTGTGATTGTTGGTAACGAATAAAGACATCCGTGGTTCCGAAAATTTATACTTGGCGGAACACTGCAGCCCTTTTATAACCTTCATTGGTAACTGAGGTCCATGAGGATAAATTCTCATGTCAGGGAACAGCGAACCATGATACCGAGGAATAATGAGGCGTGTATCCCATGGGTAGTAGTTGGAAATTCCAATAGAGACGAACATTCTTGAATATCCTGACACCTGAACTTTCGGCTATTCACTACAGCCTGGTGATAATTGTTATTGCTTTTATGTCGAGTAATCCAGACTGATCGAATAGTTGCCATTCCATAGCTCTGGCAAGTATAAGGACGGAATTCAGTCCCGGTAGCTTCCACCCCCTGTATTATCCTTGACTAAGGGTCCCTTGCGCCGAGATTTTACTTGCCTCATAGGTGCATTGTAAGCCATCATGCTTAAGATGCCCATAGCTCGAATGTGTAAGATTAAACTCTATAAGTAGTAGTGAGTTATTTGTTTTGACCACAAAGCCACAACATTCCAAGGGACATGCGTGATCTGTTTCGAGCCCTGTGATTGTGGGTACTGTATCTGTCATTTCAACTAACTTTCGGCGGATATGAGACCAAATACCTCTGGCATGCCAATTTGACGTTTTCAGAGAGGACCAACTTCAAGGATAAGGAAGTGAAACATATGCATGCATCACGTAGTTCGTAACGACGAATCCTTATTGGCAAAGCGGTGCGCTAGTGTGCACATGGGTTCGTCACTAATGCCTTTCTTCCCATTTCAAGACCAGTAATGGTAACAGAAGAGGCCAGTTGGTTCTCATTATCCCCAATACTCAGGTGATGATGCTGTCAAATATGCACGGCACAAGCTGATGCCAGAAGACACCTCGTCGTAACAGCAAATGTTTGGGCTGGGAGAAAAGAAACGTCAAGTCACAGAGCACCCGCCTAGAACTTTATAATGCATGTTTAGGAAGGAGTAATTGTTCCTTTCGAATCCTCTCGATCGTAGTTGCTGGGGAACATTATCAGCGTGTCCTGTGTAAGGCCCGTAGCTCACCCATGCCTAAGTTGGGATCCAACCACCAACCCAAACCGTTGGCTCGGATAATAGACCGCAATTACAGAGCCACGGCTAGTAAGGTCAAGATAAGTAGTATAAAATATACTAAAGTCTGTAATTCCTGAATCAACTAACAAACCATATAAATGCAGTAGCCCTTTTGAAACTATATAAAATAATTTCGGCCTGGTAAATGCCATTATACAAAATAGAGATGACTTGATAATCACTGTGGGAGTGGATATTAAGTAGCGCTATGCTGGACTAGTGTAATTATTTATATCAACTCCCTAGTAGCTCCTCTTTAGTTGCCCTATTAGCAATAAGACTTTAAAGAGAGCGTAGCCCTAGAGGCCATTAACCACTATTTTAAATATCTCAAGATCTTTATACATTAGGGGAGGAAGAAATAAGGATAATAGGCCAGGAAAAAAAACTTACCAAGTATTTAATTAAACAGTCTAGAGACATAGGCGCTATCTAAGTATATATACTTCTGTCAAGGGGTTTTGTCAATACGATCACTGTCCCTTATATAGGATTACAACAGCATAGGAGTACGCAGTAGTAAGAGAGATGTATAAAGGACTATAGAGATACAAAAAGGAACGAAACATTTTAACTGACAAGCTAAACAATCTGGCAGGTTATAATAAAATTGAAGGCCAATTACAATAAGATTGTTATAGACGACTAGATGACAGCAGAGTATTTAATTTCTCTTATATTCTCTATAGTCAGCTTTGGCTAGTAGCCCTATCAAATTCAAAAGGAAACCATCCTGCCTCTCTTACAAGCTAAGGAGGCCCTGAAGAGCTAAGAGCAATAGGAGTACCGGAATCCAGGAGGTTGGCTACAGCTCGTTTGAATTGAGGTTCCGTGTATAAATCAGATGTAATATTGGGAACTTTCAAGAGAGTATCGAAGATGAGTGGTACAAGCTTCGGCGCTGAGAATACTGGAAGGTTTAGATTAAAATGCAAGTACCAGGGCGTACAATGCAGAGGGGCTATTATCAAATAGATCTGATGGTTTTAGGTTATACGATTTTATCAACGCATTTTTCGCCAAAAGCAAAACACTGCGTTTGAGGCCTCCATGATTTAGTAGCGACAGATATTATACATTCCTTCATAAGTGCTTAAAATTAAAGAAAAAACGAAGAAGCTAACAGATGCATACCGACAGGAGAGGAATCACCTCAATTTCCCTCCCATCTGTCGACTCCAGAGTTTGCGGTCGAATCGTTGCTCTAGTAGCGACTGCGCATCGCCTGCGTACATGAAAACCCTACCACCGGTTTCCTTGGGCTCGTTCTCGTCTTTGAAGTAGATCCAGCAGTCTGCGACTTCGTAGGCATTCGTCTCATAATAAGAGAGCTTCTGGGCCTCTTCTTCGGATCGCACGAGATATGCAGACCCCGTTACCACATCCCCTTGCTTCCCATTGATCAGGGCGGGATAATCGCCCCATTTCGCAACGGCGTAACCAAATACCTCTGCCGCGCGAAGTTGCCGCTCCTCTGGTAGGTCGAGCACCCTTTTCACCTGGGCTGGGGTGGTTAAAGTTCCGTAGAAGAAGTAATAGATTGGAAAGACAGGCGGGAAGTACTCTTTGGCCGGGACAATGGTCGAACTCTGGGGTTCTTCGCAGCCTCCTGTTTCCCGGGGCATTTTGATAATTATAGATGTGAAGGTACGGGGATCAATTGCTGCCCCATTCGGTTAGTCACCATGACCAAGGCACGTGCCGATGAGCCTCGGCTGAATCAACCCCGGATTTCCGACTTCGACTTGGACTCTCCGCATCTTCTTCTTCCCCCCAGAACCATGACTGGGTCTTTTCACCACCATGGAGTATCTACCCAGTCTTCAGCAGGAGTTTGACGAGCTCAAGCCGTCCTTGTTCGGTGAGTCTGAGATTGAGACACATTGACCGCTCTGACCTTACTGACCATGCCCAGAACTCCTCGCCGAGCAACAGCTCTCCGATCTTCTCCCTCCCTCCATTCGATATATCCTTGCAGTCGCAACACACCGTCATCCGCGCTATCTCCTGCGCGTGCTCAACTCCTACGACGAGCTCTACGCGCTGCTCTCGTTGGTCGTCGAGCGCTACTACCTCCGCACCTTTGGCGGCTCCTTCACCGAGAACTTCTACTCCCTCAAGCGCGAGCGTGTCCTGCTCACCAAGAATGGCGAGATCCCACGCGCCCAGATCGGAGCCCCCGGCCCCGTCCGTGACTCCCTTCGTCTGCGTTCCGCCGACGTCTGGAAGAACCTCCTCGTCATGGTCGGCATTCCTTACCTCAAGCGCAAGCTCGACGAGGGCTACGACATCCACGCCGCGCCCCACGCCTCCCTGATCGCGAGCGGCGGTCCCCGCTACGACCCCAGCGATGACCTGCCCCCTCACCCGTCCCTCAAACAGCGCTTCCTCCACGCCTACAAGTGGTTCCTCCGCAACGTCTACCCCTCCGTCAACGCCGCCTACTACTTCTCCATCCTCGCCTTCAACCTCGCCTACCTCTTCGACAACTCCAAGTATTCCTCTCCCTTCCTCTGGCTGATCGGCACCCGCATCCGCCGTCTCGGCTCCGCAGATCACAAGGCCATTGCCGCCGCCCTGGACCCTCCTTCTGCCCCGTCCTCTGCCGGCAGTCCCCGCAGCCGCCCGGGGTCGGGTCTCCTCGGTCTTCTCAGCCCGCAAAACCTCTATCCGCAGCTCCTCACCTCCCTGCGCTACTTCCTCCCCGCGTCCATCTTCGCCCTCAAGTTCCTTGAATGGTGGCATGCCAGCGACTTCTCGCGCCAGCTCGCCCGCAAAGCCACTGAGGTGCTCGATCTCCCAGCCCCCGTAGCGAACGGTATGGTATCGCCGGCCGAGCGCAAGCGCCTCGCCGAGGAGAAGAGGCAGCAAGCGGAGAAGAAGAAGGCGCAACAGGAGCATCAGGACCAGGACCAGAACAGGACCAAACAGGACCCCGACTCGCCCCGAAAGTCCGCCCTCAAATCGTGTCTTAAGCCGAGACAACCTCCCGTCTCGGCCACCTCGTATCTGCCCATCTTCACCGTGCCCTTGCCGCCGCCCGACTCCGACGCCGCCTCCACCTGTGCCATCTGCTTGAACCCCCTGACGAACCCTACTGCCTGCCAGACCGGGTATGTCTACTGCTACGTGTGTATCTTCCACTGGCTGAACGGGGAGCATCAGCGCCAGCTGGACTTTATGAGCGGCGAGGGTGCCGGTGCGCCCTGGGAAGATGAGTCTGCGTGTGCGGAAGACGCCGAAACCCCCCCTTCCAAGGGGAAGAGTCGGCATGGCCAGTGGGAGAGTGGAAAGGGCCGCTGTCCTGTCACGGGGCGGAGAGTGCTTGGGGGGACGGAGGGGCTGCGCCGCGTGTTGATATAGATGTCCGAATGTACATAATCGATCTCTTGCATTTCCTTACGTCCGCAATATTACTCCAATACCCAAGACTTATTCATGAATTATACTATGCATATGCAATGCTGATCAAAGCCCGTCAGTCGGGGTGCCATAGAAACCCGGCAGGTCAATTGATGATGTACGGATCTGCGCCCTCTCCAAACACCAGATGCGGCCGTTCCGCCGCGATCTTCAGGATGGTCTGCGCGAAGACGGAGTTCGCCCACGCGAACCACGACCGTGTGTAATCCTTGATGTTGTTCACGTTGATCGACTCGTGCACCAGACCCAGTAGACTCGAGTTGCGCACCAGGTTGATGCACTCGGTGATCTCAGCGTCGGAGTCGCTAGTCATCGCCTGTACAAGCAGGGACATCGGCCAAGCGTTCTCGAGTCCGACTATTTGCGTTAGCCATATTCTACAGATGAGGGGATGAATGGTTGCGGTAAACGTACTATGAGGCCCGCCGATGCCGTGGAACGCCGACCCGGTGAGGTAGTAAGGGTTGGCGTCTTTATCGAGAACCATCCGCCGCGTGTTCTGATACACGGGATCGTCTACGGGGACGTAGCCCAGCACCGGTAGCGCCAGGAGCGACGGCACATTGGCGTCGTCCATGAGGATGCGCGATCCGTACCCGTCGACCTCGAAGGCGAAGACGTCGCCGTATTTGGGGTGGCTGACGACGCCGTGCTCGCGGACGGCGCGGTCGAGACCCTCCCCGCGCTGCTGCAGGTCGTTCGCTAGCTCGGTGTTCTGGGCGCCGCCGGCAGCGCGCAGCATTTGCGCGGTCTTTTGCAGCTGCACAGCCATCATGGCATTGGGCGGGATGAAGAAGCCGAGGATGGTGGCGTCGTCGCTAGGGCGGAAGGCGCTGCGGATCAGCCCCGTGCCCTTGTTGAGTGGGTTGCCGACGCCGGCGAGGTTGAGGGTCTCGGTGCCGAGGGTGGTCTTGCGCTGGAAGGTGTACTGGTTGATGACGTATTGATCGTTATTGTTGAAGGTGGGTTTGGATTGCGCGTCGAGCACCTGCAGGACCGTGTTTAGCGCCTTGTACCAGCGGTCGGTGAGGAAGTCGGTCGAGCCGGTGTGTTCGTGGAACTCGGTGGCGAGCGCGAGGAAGTTGGCCAGCGAGTCCAGCTCGTACTTGCACTCGAACACAACGGACGGTTCGTACGCCGGGTGCACCTTGTCGTCCTGGCCATTGTTGGTGGCCTGGAGACCGCTGGGCGGTGGTGGTTGGAACGCGTTGCAATAGGGCGACTGGATGACGAACTCGGCCTGTGTGTTGATCGCGCCCAGGATGAGGCTGTACAGCTTGTTGTCTTTCTTGGCGAGCTTTTGATACCCGGTCAGCTGGTTGGTCGAGTCACGCAACCATTCCGCGTTGATGTCGCCGGTCACCACGAACGTCTGGGGTCCTTCCCACTGCGAGGGAGTGCTGTCTCGCGCCTTTTTGGACGTGCCATCCGTGTGCCACCGCACAGTCGTATCGAGAGTGTTGGGGAAAGCATTCCGGAAGAGCTGGGCGAGATCTTTGTCCACCATGCGCGAGGTCACGTCGTCAATGACCTGTTCCACGGCGGGTGAGGCAAATGTACGACATTCGGCGGCCGGACGCTGGAAGGGAAGGTTCAAGGGTCCGCCGCTGTACGGGGCACTGGGAGGGTCAGGTATGTGGCTTTGGTAGGGATGATTTGCAACTCACTGTCCTGTCGAGGAATATGAGACGTAGTCAGGGCACGCCCGTTTGAGAACGACCGGTTCATCGCGCAGGGCTGAGACTCTTCCCAGCCCCGCAAGGGCGAGAAGTAGGGCCGTGGAAGGCGTCATGACGATGTCGAGGAGAAGCCGACGTGGAGGATCCTAGCACATGTATACGGCAAGCGGATAGATGGCAGATCGCAGTGGGGAGTGTTGCGGTGAGGTCGAAGTTCAGGTTGAGTTGAGGTGGAGGCGGAGGCGGAATGCGGAGAAGATCGAATGCGGAGGTCTGTTTATTTATAGTCGGCAGAGTCGCATCAGATCGTCGCAGTGCATATTATTGTAATGACATAATAGTATTCTATGTTTATAATATCAGTAGTCGCTTTGTGTTATTAACTACGTGGACTATCGTTCTACCCGCCTGTAGATCTGCTGGTGCTATACAGATCGATCCGATCAACACCCATCATCCCCTACTTCTTCCCAAAGAACGACATGATGTTACCTTGCCCTGCTTTGCCTCCAGCCTTCTTTGGCGCACTGAAGGCCGGCTTCTTCTTCGGCGGTGGTGCTTCATCTTCTGAGAATGACTCCCATGCCGGCTCCTCCACCGTCACCAGATATCCCTCCTCGTCCTTGATGGTCTTCTTCTTCATGATCTGCCGCTTGCCTCTCCGACGACCTCCTTGCACAGTGGCCTCCTCTTTGAGCTCGGTCTTGGGGGGCGGCTCGTCGATCGGTTTGGATTCTTCCTCGGGGGGTTCGGTCGTATCGGGCATTTCTTCATCCTCGTCTGGACCAGTCAGTAAGACTATACCTGGAGGAGCGCAAGAGACGCACCGTCATCCTCCATCATCTGTCGGAGTTTCTCTTCCCGCTCCTTTCGGGTCTCGCGATTACTCGGGGCCGTAGAGTTCCCAGAGTCTGGGAAGAGCTCTTCAGGCTCTTCCTCAGAGGCATCATCCAGCACCACTGTTCGGTTAGCTTTTAGCGCAGCCTTTTTCGTACAGAACATACCATCCTCAGCTCCACTAGGTGCCACCTGGAAACAGTCAGTATGGCTTTAAACGCTGGAGGTTTAAGTACACACCGATTCAGCCGCAGGAGTGGAAGCAGCCGATTCCTCTTTCTTCTGTTTGGGCTTAGCCTTCGCAAAGGAGCTGAACAGACTGCCCTTTTGCCGGTTGGCCGGGGCAGTCTTCTCAGTCGGTTTGGACGCGCTCGGAGTGCCCTCTCGCGTAGACGGTATCGACGGCTTTTCCGACTCGCTGTCTTCTTTCTTAGGTTCCGGGTCGGCCTTGGTTTGCGATTTGGCCTCGTCTTGCGCGGCGCGCTTCGCAGGGACAGTCGGCTTCGAAGGCGCAGGTGTCGAGGCAGGGGCCGGCGGGCGCATGCCCGTCCTCCGCTGAATACCCATTCTCATCAGCACACCGCCATATAGGATGGAGACGGAAGCCATACCTTGACATTCTTACCCTGGATCATCCCCCACTTCCCCCCGTATTCCAGCGGGTCCTCTTTGCCATATGTAGACGCCATCTCTTGCACGACATCCACCAGGACATGGAGATCCTGCAGCACCGTCGGCTGCAGACTGTAGACGTATATTGAGGATATCGACTCGAACGACGCTCTGGCCTCTGCAGCATCCATCAGCCCTCCGCAATATCTCCCCAGGTCATGTAATATTACCATCGAGATCCTCCTCCCGGGCAAGCACAACCGACAGTGTCGGCACCGCATCCACCGCCGCGTCGTCTTGGTTCGGCATGGAACTGCTTATGTATGGGCTACTCGGCATGACTTCGTTGCCATTGGTCGCATCGCGGGTCCCGTTGGTCGTCACGGCGGGGACGGGGGGCTTCTGCACGCCGGTGACGATATATGTGGCGTTCACGCTGCGGGGCTTCTTGCTGTTTTCGTTGCGGTGGAAGTCATACAGCATCCTGATCTGTTAGCAGACTGTCGAGCGACGACGGTCCTGACGATGCGATGCGACATACTGCTTGGCCAGGGTGCTGTGGACCCTCAGCGCTCGCCCCAACAGACGATACGAGACCTGCATGGTCAGTCGGGGTACTCGAGAGGGGTAAGTACAAGGACATACCGTGCGACGGTCATTGAGGACAGCCTCGGCCAGGAACTTCTTGTAGTCGGCGACTGCCATGGAGTGTAAGCGGTGGTGGTGGTGGTGAAGAGCGAGAGACGCGTTGGGAAACCACTTTACGCGTGTGGATGACTAAGCCTGTCGCGTGTCCCAGAACGGAAACTGAAGTATATCTCTCGGAGCCGTAGAGCTCGGTTCTTGCTTACATGCGGGCCATCTTGAACTGATAAGTGCGCCTGATTACTCTCTGGTAACGAAATGCGGCCTATCCCGCTTGATAGGCATATCTCCTTTGTAAATATGCTCACCTGTATCATAAAGTGGCGGCGCATTCCTAGAGCAGCCTCGACGGCCAGCGGTTTTCATAACATGAGCGTTGCTACACATCTACCGACTCAACATGTCCACCGCCAGCCCATACGCCTGCTCCTTCCTCTCCCATTCGGGGCTGCCCTCCCGTGCGAACTTATCCCAGGTGTGGTCGCACTGATCCATGCGCTTCCGGACAACGTATCGCCCCGCGTCCTGGGCGAGCCGGCGGCCAAGCTTTTCCGCCTCGTCAGCGAGCGTGTCATAGCTCGCCGTGATAATCAGCATGTTTCTCGGGAAGCTCTCTGACTCGGCCAAGCTGGGCGATAAGCGGAGGTCGCGGGCGTCCACACCCGCGGGGATGTAGCATTTGTTGAACAGGCGCAGGAGGAAGGTCGGCATCGGAGAGCCACCAGTCTCTGGCCGCACCAGCGTCGCTGGGTCAATGTACAGCGACACACTGGGGTAGAAGACTAGGACGGCGCGGAATGTCGTCGGTGGGAACAGATACGACGAGGCGACGAGCGCGAGATTGCCGCCGGCGCTGAAGCCGGAGACCGCCACGCGCGAAACGTCGAATTTCTCCGCCTGGCGGAGAACCCATTTAACGACATCTTCGGTGTCATGCACGGGGGCCGGGAACGGGTGCTCGGGCGAGAGCCGGTAGTCGATGTCCAGAACCGAGTATGCGGTTTGTTGGCTGATGCGGCGGCAGAAGGCGTCGTCACCCCCGTGCGCGGAGACTACGAAGCCGATACCGGGGAAGTTGATCAGCACTGGGGTTGGTGTTTGCGGTGTCGATTGCGTAGAGCGGTATAGATGTGCCTTGATGGAGCGGGAAGGGTCTCGCGATGGGAGGTGGAGGGTGGTGTCGGGGGCAGCAGTGATCATCCCTTGTAGTCGCATGACGACATGGAGGACAGTGACCACGATCTTCAAATAGAGATAGGTGAGCAGCGACATGACGATGTCGAGTGTATGGAGCAGGGAGAGATAAAGTCCTCATACGGAGGGTGATGGTATCGCTATAGTGGTTGCGGTACATGTGCACTTAGGTACTCACTCCAGATGAATCCAACAAGTCTATCCCAGAAATTCCACAGGAAAAGGCAGCTGTCTCATCCTCTGCTACTCCCTGACCGCTATATTCCTCGGACGCCCGTCGAAGAGAATAACTGCTGGCAGGTGAAACAGTCCAAGTAGTTTCCGTTAGCTAAGAGAATGAGCCATCTACTCATCGGCCGTTGCACGGCGTCTGGTTTTGACTTGGATCAACTTAATTGGCTTGTATCGCTCGAATTGCTTGGATATAACTTCATCCTATGCTATGCTACCTACGCTCCGCTAAGTCGTCTGGGTATATGTGTCGTCAGTCATCAATGCATAATTAATCGCTCGCCCCGTAACTTCCCCCGGACATTCTCGCCTCTCGCTGGTCGAAGGTCGAACGTCCTGACACCATGTAGTAGCGCGGGGGAAAGCCCTGAGACGACTGTCCCTGATGTTGGGGACGCTGTTGTTGGGCGAGAACTTCGCTCATGGACGGCCGATATGGCTGGTACTGCGGTCGACTCGGCTCCTTTCCCTTCAGTGTGGATGGGAATGACGAGCGTGAAGGCGGGGGTTGCACCGCAGTTTCTGTGTTGTCGTCGGATTTCTGCCATTGAAGACTGCAGATGATGATCCCCGTGTAGATGCCCAGGATACAGAAGAACTCGATCAGCGTAGCTACGGCGTTCACGTACGGGGGTAGTGGGCGGTCGACGAGCGAGGTTTGGATGATGGTGATTGTAGCGGTCAGGTTCTGCGCAAAGCACATGAGGATGCCCACGAGGAGGGCGACAGTGCCCGTCTAGCGGAAGTTAGGAACTGCTCCTTTGCAATGTGGATGCACGGATGATTCGTACCTTGCTTTGGGATTTGCGCAGGATGAAGATCGTCCAGGCTAGGATTTCCAGCGAAATCAACATGAAGATGGCGGCGCGCGCGGTCGACAGCCGGCTGTCCTGCTGATAGACCGCCTCCGCGGAAACGCTCTGGTTCACAGCCAAGGCGAGAGAGGCGATACGGGTGGCGCAATTGGCGATCGCGAGAGCCGACAAGACGCCCAGAATGGTCCAGTGGGCGAGGATGACCCGCGGGAAGGGCTCTCCCTCGGAGAAGCTCTCGAGGTGTCGGTGGGTGACGCGATAGAAGACCGAGAAGAGGAGCACCCATGCCAGGAGATAGAATATAATCTCCAACATGTTGATGGCGACATAATTCAACTGGACGGTCTTGTTTAAGACGTAGAGGAAGAGAACAGCGATAGAGAGGATGCGCGATCTGCATACGTTAGTGATTGAACATTTGGAGAACCCAGCAACCCACATAATGTAGCTCAATATTGATCCCCAGACAGTCTTGATAGGAAGCGTCTTCGCTGGGTCTTTCGGCTGTTGAATGAGAAAAGTCCCGATGAAGAAGACGATCAGAGCGAGAAGGGCCAGAAACTCGCAGACGAGCCAGACGGTGATGTAGGGATTGGTCGTTTGCAGGTCGGATTCGGACAGAGAGACGTCTTCGTTCCAGTCATGGCCGCGGTGGGAATTCTGCTGAAGCGACTGGTGGACATCCAGCATGGTGGGTATTGGGGCCGTTGGGGATATGAAGCTGCAGAGAGGACGCCAACGAGACAACCACCACAACAACCATCGCGATCCAGGCACAATTAATCAGAAACGCCACAGGGACGGGGAAACGAGGAGTAGCGGTTTTCATTTCGGGGGATTGGAGGGATCGACACGGGGTCGACTGCACTAAGGAATTAGTAGAATTAGTCGATTTAGTAAAGGCTAGTCGAGGTTAGCCGTTGGTAGTATGGAGGACTATTGCCGGCGAGGGCCATTTTTTTGGATGTTGGGTCAGCAAGGCCGATCAGATAGCCAGACTATGGAGATTTTATAGAAAATATGGAATAGAATATAGATGGAGGTGTAGATCGGATCTTGATGTCATTGAAGTTTATATTGCCTCGTCAGGGAACTCGCCTCCTCCGCTCCTCACAACCAGCCACTATCTGCAAGGAACTACTAGATCACATTCAATGTTACGTTCACAGACCATTCTAACTCTCTTCCGGGAGGTATGGGACTTTTATCCGCAGAAGCTGATCCGATATGACTTTCAATAGCGTATAGCTTTCAGGAGCCACGTGCGCCGCTTAAGTCTCCTCGAACACCACTCGCATCAACTTCTCAAACATGTGAGACAGCCGTGGATGCAGGAGCATAGTGGTTGAGTCTTACTTTGCCAGTTCGAGATTCCGGTTCCGCATGGACTTGTCGTGAAAAGCCCCGAAGCCGCTTGGGACGTCGTATACAATATTGGTATGCGTTCGAGGCCCTCAATAGTTCTTGTATACTGAACAGAACCAGGAGCCCCATCGATTCTGAAGGCTCAGGTCCTCGCAGGAGGGCGAGGGAAGGGAAAGTTCAGCAGTGATGGAAAAGGGGGCGTCCGCATGGTCAACTCGTGCGTTCTTCGAGCAGCCATTGTTCCTGACCAGACCTAACAACTTCCAGGCCGGACGAAGCCTTTGAAAATGCCTCCAAAATGCTCGGTCACCGTCTCGTCACGAACCAGACCCCTCCCGCGGGTCTTCCGGTAGAGAAGCTTTATATTTACAAAGCTGTTGATATCGCGAAGGAATACTACCTCGCTGTTACCTTCGATCGCCAACGAGCCTCGCCGGTTCTCCTGATGTCTGAGGAGGGAGGCGTGGACGTGGAGACAAATGCAAAGCAGCTCCAGCGGTTTTGGTTTGGTCTCTCCACGGGACTCACCCCCCAGATCATGGCCTACATCGAAGCAGAGTTGGGATTTTCTGACAACGACATGGCAATGGTCTCGCATATCCTGTATCAGCTGGTAAAGCTGTTCCGAGATAAAGACGCCACTCTGCTCGAACTGAATCCCTTGGTACGCACACCCGACGGATCCTTTATCTGTCTGGATGCGAAACTGCACTTTGATGACTCTGCAAGATTCCGACAATCCGAGTTGTTTTCCCTCGAGGAGCACTCGCCAGAGGAGAACGACGAGTACGAGGCGTCGCAGCTGGGTCTTTCATACGTCCGGCTGGATGGTAATATTGGCGTAATCGTGAACGGTGCGGGATTGGCCATGGCGACGAATGACTTGGTCACTTGGTATGGTGGACAATGTGCGAATTTCCTGGATATTGGAGGAGGGGCGACCAAGGAGACCCTGGCAAAGGCATTTTCGATACTGCAGGGCGACCCCCGAACAAAAGGGCTACTCATCAATATCTACGGCGGTGAGTATACGCCGGCTGAAAAGGATTCCGGTTACTAAGGCATGGCAGGGATCGTCCGTTGTGACATGGTTGCCGAGTCAATTCTTGCCGCGACCGAGGCACTGAGACTACCAGTAGTGGTTCGCTTACAAGGTACAAATTACCAGAAAGGCTGTGAATTGGGAAGTACATGCATACGACACTTTCACTCATCCGTAACTAATACCTCTTCTAGATTCGAACATCAGGGCTAGATAATGTACTATTGGAGGACGATTTTGAAGCAGCCGCTGAAACGATTGTGAGGCTTACAAAGAATTGATGCACGTTTGGAACTCTGGAATTTTGGAAATGATCCCTGAGAAACTGGACTGATGCCAGTACGAGTCGTTGCACCAGTCTGCGACTTCAGCATATTAGTCATGCTCAAATTAAGAGTTGCTAAAGACCGTGGACTGGCTCAAAACATCTTTCCATCCTTTCAATTTGATTCTTCTGTTGGTATCCTTTTGTAAGTTTCGCTTGTTCGATGTGCATACCTAATCGATGGGCAAAGTACTGTCGTTCATACCAAGATCGAGGATTGAACGTAGAACATCAATTTAGCAATCAAACGCGAAGATAAGGCTTTCGACCTCTTGGGAGGCATCGGAACAAGAAATCGGCTCTCCAACCTACTCCATACCGGCGGGATTGAACAAGAGCTCGCCATTGATGTTGACGATATGTTCATCGAGCGGACACTGCGCAGATACAAATTTACCGGTATCGGTTTGGAGATCGGCATGGAGCGTAGGCAATCGAGAAGGCCCGTCCCTGGATAAATACATATTTCGACAGCTTTGGGTGATATCTCTTCCGCCCCAGACGAACCGCCCTTATACCAGTTAAAACATATCCATCAGAAGTCGTCCAGGGAGACTTGCCATCGACATTACCAATAAAGTCATCGAGTGAGATCTCACTGGTCAGGCCAGATCCTTCTTCGTTGTTGCAGATGGCAACCAGGGCGGTGGTACCTGGCCCACGCTGGAGGTCCAGGTGGATATCGCAGGCACTTTCACTGAAAGACATGGCTAAATTATCCGGATTGATCTTTGATCTTAGGGTGTGTTTTGTTTGCGAACCGTCAATTATTGGAGGGGAGATGGGGTGAGCCACCTATATACCTCGGTAGATGAGATTAAGTTAGAGAAGCATAATTATGACGCAGAAGGGGCGAGAGCAGCACCACTAGGATTAAATAATAATCTTTATGGCATGATAAAAAGAAACTAGTCCTTGGTCTTGAAATAAAAGGTGTAGTAATAAGAATTAGCAAGGTGCGGTTCAGTATATGTCGCCCACGGTCTCATGAACCCGCATCGGCGTAATGTATCTGATGATCTATAATGCGACATAAGCTATCCGTCTACAGCATCTTGCGATTTTCCAAACAATCGATAATCTCTTTTGACTTGCAAGTGTGTAGTGCTAACAGTTTGATGCTATTATTATAGTATGGCCTACTACTAAAATACTGTAAACAATAACATAAAGAAAAACTCAAGTCTACTAACCCAGTAAGACACAGGCCAACGTCTCCAAAATATGGGTATTCCCATTGTGCGCTCACCCCCTCTATGCAGCATGTTCTTGCTCTTGATTCTGCTTCTTTCTCTCTTTGGCTTCTTCGTATACCTGCTTCCACGAACCATCATAAAAATGTGTCACCAGGGAGTCCTCTTGGTCTGTCGGAAATCCGTCCTGCAGTGCAACGAACGAGTTTCCGGGTAGAACCAAGATATCGCCGACTAACTTGGGACGTTTAATACCTGCGAAATCGCGATCGTCGACTGGCCTGCGTAGCAACCGAGCCAGACTATCCAGAAGGGCAATCGTCATGATCTTCGGGCCGGTTATATTGACCGCCTCCTCAGGCAGCGTATCCAAAGTAAAGTCTGCGATGGGTATATCGGTCCTGTAAGAAATGTCCTTTAATTTGTTGACCACGGAGTCGATGACCACGCCGAGATTGCGTGAAAATGGCCGCGCCATGAAAACCCAACTGCAGAATTGGGTTGCAACATCTGTTCCCGGTCCTCGCCATTCCAAGTCGAACTCTAGTCCCACGACCATATCAATGCTGCGATGCTGATAGGCGGTCGGTAACCAGTATCTAACTGGTTTCTCGCATACCACATCCAAATCACTCCAGATGCCGCCTTGGGCAAAAATGACTAGGTACCGCAGAAGTTCGGCTCGTAGGATCGGGATGGAGAGCGCCTTATAGACCTCGACAATGTCGGGTCGTGTCTGGGAGTAGTGTGCCCTCACAAAGGTATCGCTCGAATAAGTTGACAGCAATTCCTGGCGGTAGAAGGGGTTTATCTTCGTCCAGCTGCTCGCCCACTCGCGCTGTTCGTCTCTGAGGTTGGCATGCGGAGCCGAGTGCCACACCTTCTCTGGAAAGACGTATGTTAGGCGCTCGGGAGGATCTGGAGACGAGTGTATACTCGGATCTGTTTCTAATGCGTCCGATTTCTGAGGGGTGGGGATTTCCATGCTGGGGGCTGGCTGAGAGACTGGCAGCCATCCTGTGTAAAAATATATCAATACTATTGAGCAAAAGGAGAGTGCGGCGAGCAAGCGTTGACAGCGGAAAATCGCCGAGTTTGAGAGCGACAGCATGGAGGATTTCTGGTCAGTAAGATGGCAGAGAGAAAGTATACGAAGTATGAACACTCTGGAAGACATGATGGCCACCGTCGAGTTGAAGCGTCTTGGTTAGGGGTGACTTCCTTGGACGAACAGTCGGGCAGTTCTTTCTCCAGCGGCAATTCTACAGACCATCCATCTCCTTTTTTCTGTTGGGGGGGGAGGGCGAGGGAACTTGCACTATCATGGATACATGTAGGTATATGGATTCCTTATGTATAGGGGGGCGTAGGATCCACTCCCGCCTAGAACCATACCCATGGAGGTATACAGTCAACACCCCTTACTATCTGGCTCTCCAGTCATTACTTAGACTCTAAACAAAAGGCGCATGGCACTGACATCTGTTAGTGTCATATTGGCCGTCTTGAGATGTCTAGTGAACGAGTACGGTAGATACTAGGTAGACTACCTGATCTACTACTAGTATCCAGAAGACAATTGGATTGATCTCCACTGTCGGCATTCAGAAAACAACCAGGGCGATTCTTTAGCTGCAGGTGTAAGTTTAATATGTGGATCTCTCTTGACCCATCTTTAATGGAGTATGTTCATATCTGACATCCGCATAATCCGCATAATAGTGCGCACAGCGTAGTCCTCGAAGCACCGCTGATCCTCGGCTGACAGGCATGTGGCAACAACAACTCCTACCCTTCACCGTCTTCAGCTCCCATCTTCCTGGAAAATTCGCCATAAGCAGTCCGGTCAAGGCCGATTTCAGCTGCAAAACGCCCGCCGTCACCGAGTCTACCAATAAGGCTTGCAGGATAGCCCGCCACTTTGCGAACTGGCCGGCAGCTGCAGAGGCCCGGACGGTGATCGCATCGAAGGACAGGAGACAGGAGAGCGGGTCGAGGGCCCTGATGGCGATGAAACAATATACTGGCGATCTCCAGCAAACTCGAGGCTTATCATCCGTCGAACAACGCTGGCGCCCCCTTGCGGCGGCGAGAGAATCTCGATGAACCCAGCATGCCCGGCGTGCCAAATGACAAGGAACCGGGTCCCAGCAGTCTGGTTCGTTCGGTCCCGTGGAGTGATGCATGCTGAAAGGCGTTACGATTGGCGGTGGTGGGTGTGATAGATTTTATTTTATTTTTTTCTGAACAGATCAGGGGGGCGGCGCGCGATGACGCTCCCCTGAATGTTGATAAATCCGTCCTCCCCCATTACCACCAGCTGGTCGTTGTGCATCTCCCGGAGAGCTCATGGTCCTCTCCATTAACGACATCCGGCCGGACCGTCAGTCTGTTTGTGATTCTCTGCGGTGGTTCTCAACCGCTCCGTTTCCGGCGACTGCAACCTCGACTCATCCACGAGTGACGGCGGGCGGGCTCTACGGAGTACGACCTACAACGAGAGAACGGGGGATCCATTTATTTGCCGCGACCGCAGCGGAAATTCGATCGGACGCGATCACCCTGCATGTTGACGGCTTGTGCGAGGTGACTGGACGAACTCCTTGCATCCAAAACCAACCGCCGGTATATCATTCTGCGACGGGCCCTGCCTATTCCCTACGCCCCCATCCGCACCCCGAGAACCCTTCAATTGCATCACGATGCCCCCCAATGGCACCTCCTTCAACGCGCTCAACCTCCCCGCCAGCTTCTCCCTCCCCGAATGCATGGAATACTTCACGCTGCGGGCGGGCCCCAACACCGACCTCTGGCGCAAACCACCAAACGGCGACATATCGACGGCTCCGATCGTGTACACCTCGCTGCGGAGCCCGTTTGTCATCGCCGAGGTGACTGTCAGCGCCGACTGGGAGATGGAGTGGGACCAGGGCGGGCTGGTGATCTTTGCCGGCGCCGCGCCGCAGTCGTTCTCGTCGGAGACGACGACGACGACGACCGCGGCCGAGGGGTGTCCCGGATGGCGGGGACGGGCGGCGCGACCCTGTAAATGGGTCAAGGCCGGCATGGAGTTCTGCGCCGGCGCGGTGCATGCCTCGTCGGTGAGCGCCACAGCCGACGGGGCGGACTGGTGTCTGTTCCCGTTGGGACTGCCGGAACGGGGACCCGGGGCGGTGCATTCGCTGCGGGTTAAACTCGAACGCATCGGCCATTCCCTCTGGATCTGGTACCAGGTGCCGTCATCGGTGTCGCCGTATGGGCGCACGCCGGCGGCGGTGACGGAGTCATGGAAGAAGCTGCGCGAGGTGACCTGGTTCTTTTACGGGGTGGAAGATAAGTTTGTGCATGTCGGGGTGTATGCGAGCCGACCGAACACGATCATGCGGGGGGATAGTCTGTGGGAGCTGATGCATGGGATGGGGGGGAGCGGTGGTGGTGGTGGTGGTGGTGATGATGAGGCAGATGGAGATGGAGATGGGCTGGTGGTGGAGTTTGAGGATTTGGAGATTTTCTGATTTGCTGGATGGGAGTTTATGGGTCTGGAGTAATGGTTGGAGTTTGATACCTGAGAATCATTAACGATAGATGAATGATGATCTTGACGTTGTTGACTTTATGCGCCGGATATAGATCAGCCCAATATGGGCTGATCGTGGTACTCGGTAAGGTATCAAGACAACACATCCGCCAGCACAACATGTATGATGATCACACCATGCAGGCTGTCAACCAATTGAGAGCTCCACTTGCTTTGCCGTTAGGGCGCAGGAAATCCGTCGATCGTGTGGTAGTCCGTCCAACGGGTCCACGGGTCCACCGGACGGAAAACTCTTCAGTGGTGACTGTTGGGCTTAAGATTTGTGAGAGGGAGAGAGTTTCTTAGGAGACGACAGACTCGAGCAGACTATTTCTCTAGCTCGTGCACTAGGGGGAGCTAAGTTGGTGCAGGGATTGGCGTGCTCACCGCATGTTTACGGAGTAGAAGTTCTGCTGCACGGAGTACTGTGTGTATATACGCTCACGTTATGATCTGGTAGTTTCCAATGGTAGAGATAGTATGGACGGGAGTATAACAAACGGATATTCATAATAAATAAAAGGAGAAATATCGATAATATCAGATGAATAATTCCCATTAATGAATAACTATACAAATGTAAAATCATACGGAATAATAAAAAAAAAGACCATAATGGCCCCGCTAGTCCCTAATCGTCCGCCGCGGGGACCTCGACTGTTTTTTCTTCTTTTCCCCTCCGCCTGTTTGTTTTCTTCTTCTTCTCTTCCTCTTCATACTCCCATCTCTCTCCTCTACCTCCCAAGTACTCCGTATACTCTACCTCCCTCCTGTCTCCAGTCCCTGTACATTAGTCGTTACCTCCATATCCTTGCGTTGTCTTTGTTTTCCCTCTCCATCGCCTGTCCCGTTCTCGCTTTGTTTCCTCTTTTGACGATTTACGACTCACGATCATGGCCCAATCCATCTCCCTCTCTGTCCGTCGTCCCTCGGACGACCCCGTCATCTTCGTCGCTGGTTCCTTCTCCGACCCGCAATGGGAGCCGCTCGAGCTCGCCGTGAAGCCCGTCGACGTCACCGACGATGAGGGCCTCACCTCCACCGAGTATCTCTTCTCCCGGGAATTCTCTCTCGCCCCGGGTCAGTACCAATATCGCTTCCGTGAGGGTCCCTCTGGCCCCTGGTTCCACGATGACTCCGTGAAGAATGCTCCCGGCGAGGACGGCCTCGTCAACATCCTCAATGTCGACTCCACGTCCCTGCCCGAGGAAAAGTCCGATTCAGAGCCGGTGGTTGCCAATGGCGCAACCCATGAGGCTGAGTCCAAGCCCGAGGTCAAGGACGCAGAGACCCCCACCAACACCAATGGCGTCTCGGAACAAAAGGAAACAACCCAAGCCGAAGAGAGGTCCGAACCTGAGCCCACTTCCAACGGCGTGGTCGAGCCCGAGGTCAATGGCTCCAAGCCTGTGCCTGAAGCTGAAGAGAAGCCGGCTGAGCCTGCTCCTGAGACGGAGGAGAAGCAAGCCGAAGTTCCTCCGGAGACTGGTGTCACCGTCGAGAAGTCCGAAGAAACCCAGCCAGAGAAGGTGACCGAGGAGCCGACGAAGACTGAGGAATCTGCTCCAGAGCCAGAGAAGCAGGCCCCTGATGCCACCGCTGCATCGGAGAAGCCCGAGGAGACAGAGGAAACACCCAAAGCTGAGGAGGCTTCTACTTCTCCTGAGACTGCGGAGAAATCTGAAGAGACTCAACCAGAGGCGACGGAGGAGCCATCTAAGACCGAGGAGATTTCTACTCCTCCCGAAACCAAGGAGAAGCCTGAAGAAACTCAGCCCGAGAAGCAAGCCGAAGAGTCTGAGGACAAGGCCGATGAGGCTCCCGCTATCCTCGAAACGAAGGAAGAGAAGCCCTCGGATGTCACTCCAGAGGTCGGAAACACTGATACCAAGGACAAGCTCGAGGAACCTCAGCCGGAGCAGGCCACGGAGGAGTCCGTGCAGTCAGAGGCGGCCGCCGAGGAGAAGTCTGAAGCTGTTCCGGAGACTGGGGACAACGCAATCCCTGCTGAAACGGTGTCTGAGCCAGCTGCCGCAGACTCTGTTGCTGAGGAGCCAGCCAAGGAGGCAGAGAAGGGATCGTCCGAGGCTGCCGTCGAAGAACCTAAGGAATCTGCTGAGGAGACACCAGCTGTTGAGCCCACCGTGGAGGCCACTAACGAGCCTGAGACGAAGGAAGAGGCGGCCGCAGAGCCGGTTGCTGCCTCTGCTCCAGCCGAGGAATCCAAGGAAACCACAGAAGCTCCTGCTGAGAAAGCTGAAGAGCCTGTCCAGGAACCTACTCCCGAAGAAGCCAAGGGGCCCGTTGTGGAAGAATCCAAAGCCGAGGAAACTACTGAAAGTAAGCCTGAGGTTGAGGAACCTGCCCAGGAAGCTGCCCCTACCGCTTCAACGGAGAAATCGGTAGATGAAGTCGCTGAGGCTATCCCCGAGGACACTACTGAAGCCGTTAAGGCCGACGCCCCTGTGTCCGAGGAGGACCCCGCTGAGCAGCAGAGCAAGCCTGAGGAAGCTCCCGCTAAAGAACAAGCCACTGAAGAGCCTAGCGCACCTGAACCCACCCAAGAGGCCGAAAAGGAGACCGTGGAGGAGCCGGTAGAGAGTGTCAAGGAAACCGACGAAACCACTCCTGAGCCTGCTGCGGAGTCCACTGAGGCGAAAACCGAAGAACCGGAGAAGTCAGTCTCTGAGGAACAGAAGGAGCTTGCTGAAGAGCAGGCACCCGAGTCCGCTGCCGTTGAATCCAAGGAGGATGCTCCGGAGGAGGCCAAGGACTCTCTTCCGGTGGAAGTGACAAAGGAGGATGTCCCAGAGGCTGCTGCCAAGGAAGTGGAGGCTGAGGAAACCAAGCAGTCTGAACCTGTCGCCGAAGAACCTGCTGCTGCCGAGCCTGAGTCTCTGGAGAAGCCTGAAAACGAGGCTCCCGCTGTGGAAGAGCCCCCCAAGGAACCCACCACCGAAGAAAATCCTCCCGTGGAACAGCCCGCGGAAAAACCAGCCGTAGAGGAACCGGTCAAGGAACCTCAGGCGGAAAGGGAACCCGTCGCGGAAGCTACCGCGGAACCAGCTCAGGAGCCTCAGTCTCAGGAGAATGAGCAAGCTGCCGCAGAAACAGTCGTGGAACAGCCCGCCGAGGCGACTAACACTGCGAAGGATGAGGCTGCTGACGAGTCTCGTGCCGTTGAGGAGTCGGCACCCGGAACGACTGAAGAGGTCGTCGACACCCCTGCTCAGGATAGCAATGTTTCCAAGGCTGCTGAAGAAAGCCCCAAGGAAGAAGTTGCTGAGGAATCGGTTCCTGAACAGCTGGCTACTGAAGCTGTCGCTGAGGAACCGACCGCAACGTCCGCATCGGCCGGAGTTGAAGAGAAGAGCGCAGAGCCCGAGACTTCTCCCGAGCCCACTGCTGAGCCTGTCGACCAGCAAGCTGAAGAACAGAAGGTTGATTCCACTCCTGAGCCGGCCAAGGAAGAATCAACTGTTGCCCAGCCCGAGGAAGAACAGCCAGCTGAGGAAGAGAAGGTCGAATCCGCCCCTGAACCGGTCAAGGAGGAACCTGTCTCCCAGTCCGAGGAAGCAAAGCCGGTCGAACAACCTATTGAGGGACAGAAGGCCGAGTCCACCCCTGAGCCAGTCGAGCAACCCACTGTCTCCCAGCCCGCAGACGAACAGCCAGCTGAGGAACAGAAGGTCGAGCCCACACCTGAGCCAGTGCAGGAGCCTGTCGCCAAACCTGTCGAAACTCCTGCTGAAGCAGCCACTGAGAAGGCCCCAGATGCTGAAGTTGAAGCCAACAAAGAAGGAATTGAGGCAGCGACCGAACAAACTGACACGCGCGCTGAGCCCACTCCAGTTGAGACTGAGACCCCTGCTCCTACGGCAGACACTCCGGCCCAAAAGGAGCCGGTCGTCGAAGAATCCACCCCCGAGCCTGCCAAGGAAGAAGCCGCTGACAAGGCGGAAGAAACTAGGGCGGAGGACTCTGTTGTCACGCCGGAGGTCATTGCCGCTGGTGCTGCTGCTGCCGTTGGCGCCGGTGCTGTTGCTGCGGGCGTGGCTGCTGCTTCGCACAAGGAATCCGAGTCCACCGCTGCTCCCGCCGAAGAAAAGGCCAAGAAACCCGCCCAGGAAGAGCAGAAGGACACCCTCGCTCCGACCCAGGATGCTCCCACTGCGGCGGAGCCCCCAACCCCCGAACCCGAAGCTGACCCCGCTCTCGCCGCCCTTGCCGGTGATCGTGAGGCTCTCCTCCAGAAGTTGAACATGCCCTCTACCGACCGGCTTCCTCCTGCCGCCAGTCAGCAGTCTCCGCCTACTGCCGACGCTCAGCCGCAGGAGTCGCAGGCACCGGCCGAGCGTCCATCCGCTACTGGGGAGCCTGCGACTACTGATGTCGAGGAGAGAAACACCAAGGCGGACGAGAATGTTCGCTCCCCGAGCCAGAACCGGTCTGTCACGGCCGTGTCTCTGAACAACCAAAGCGACAGCTGGCTGAAGGCTATCCTGCGCGCGGTCTTTGTCAACTTCTTTGGCACCATCTTCTCGCCTTTCCGCCGCCGCAAGAACTCCAACCAGTGAGTTGTCAACCTGGGCAGTACGGCGTTGCAAAGACTAAACCCCCGGCCGTTCCTGATGCTCATCATGATCGAGCCAGGATCTGTTTGGCATGCGTATACCCAAGAAGATTGTTGGATTTGTCGAATTTCTTGTCACTCTTTATCTGAACGATTTGATTCCCCTGTATTTGATACTTGTTTGTCGCGAAAGTTATGTTTTCCTCTCCCCTCGATTGCGGTGGATTTTGTTGATTTTGTTACGAGTTTCTTTCAACTTGATGATGAACGAGAGAGTCTGCCAGTATGTAATGATGGTCTACGATGATTGATGATAATGAAGGACTTGATACTTGTCCCTGATCGCATAGATGACCCTTTTATGGAGGGATATCAACTTGATGCAGTGGTAGACTGGTTTAGACTGCAATATCATATGCTGCTGACCTGCAGAGACTGGTAGTTACAGAAGAAACGGTCACAAAACCAGTTTGTCCATTCAATTCACTGCCAGCACTGAATGTGAACAGACTCGCGTTGTTGTGCCTGCTGGTGGTTGTTTCGTCACCGCCACCGCGCGTTCGACTTCACGTCCACCTTTCGTCTTCTCTCAGTGTTTCTCTTTCGCTTGAACTTCCTTTCACCATCTTCTATCACTTTCCCACACATTCGTCACTTCATACCAGTCTGTGATAATCATTTCTCCAGCTTCAGATCACATTCCAATAGCACCATCTTCATCGATCAAGCGTCCCCAGGTGCGTCTGCCTGCCATGTCGCACTTGAGTGGAAACGCCTGGGCCATCCAAGCCCGTGAAAAGGACCGTCACAGTCAGGAGAGCGATTCCCTCAAGGGTAAGCATTCAGTCATCATCATCTTCTGTGTCTCTTCACACAAAAGACGTTCCCATTGCCAGTTAATCTGCTGACCACCGCAGAAAACGAGCCCCTTGCCAGTGACCAGTCCGACTCCCGTCCAAGCACTTCTCGCAAGTCGTCTGGACTGGACTACGACCAGGACCTTGCTCTGCCCATGCCCAAGCCGCGTCATCTGCCGGTCTCGGACGGTGACCAGACGGCGGCTCCCAACATCCACAAGGCCAACGTGCTGACCAAGGCACTCAAAAGACGCGCCACTGAGTCGTCTCAGACCGAAAGCGTCGATAGCCACAAGGGTGAGTCCGAGAAAAAGCAGTCAAGAATGGCCGTCCTCAAGTCCAAGTTCAGTTTGAAGGATATCGGCAGAGACTTCCGTAAGGACAGCCCTCTCCCCAGCATGCCCAGTCTTCCCAAGGACGGCGTCATGCTGCAGGGGGAAAGAAAGTCTGCCGGCCCTGAAGGCCCTTATCATGAAGCCAGACTGTACATGCCCACGGCTGGAGAGTCTGAGGTGCATCCTTTGTCGGCGCCTCCGTTCCAGACCACCATCACTTCCGATGCTGACGGGGTGAACAACCACTCCTTGGTGGCTCCGGAGAAACTTGAAATCCCTCTCCAGGCTGGAGCAGTTGACAAGGTCAAAATCTCCCTCTACAACGCCGCGTACTTGGAGGAGAGCCCTGTCCTGGGAAAGGCAGACCCCATGCAGCATGTCCGGACAGTCCTCCTTGATGGATCATCCCATCCTGCACGCACCGGCGAATACTCCAATGAAGGACACGCGGAAATCATAAACAGCGACCACAGAGTCCCCAGCATGCAGGCGCAGGGCGAGCCTTTCACGTCCGTTGTAAACAAACCCGCCGTCATTCCCGCGGCCGCGTCTCCATATGTGGTGTCGGTGAAGAGCAACGCGGAGACCGTGAAAGAGAAGCAGTCGGCGGCGGCAGAGTCCAATCACGCGGTCAAAAAGTCTGATGAGAAGACATATCCGCTGGTTGTCTCGTCCCAGCAGATGTCCTCAGTCGCTTCATCGGCCGAGCAAGCCTCCAGTCCCTTCATCGTCTCGTCCGACCAGGCCACGTACAACAACCAGTACTATGCGGCGCTTGGTCAGCCGGCCACATTCGGCCCGGACTTGTCGACCTTCGATCCGCTGCAGACCATGGCTCAGAACCCCCAGTACCCTGCGCAGCATGCGATGGGCTATGATGCGTACTACGCGGGGGTCACGGGTCATGGGGGATACGCCCCGCCGCCGCCACAGCCAGGCTACCAGAACACGGTGACGCTCGAGCAGCACGTCGCCTCGCAGGCGGACGCGATCCATCACCACCTCGACACGGCCCTCAATCGGGTCGGTCGCACCCTGGAGAACAGCAACAACCGGGTGTCGGACCAGATTCTCCGCAGCGTGGACAGCATGGGGGATCTTGTGCGTTCGCTGAACATCCGCTCGATTGGACACACCGAAGCTCTCAAGGAAATCCATCGCATGGTGGTCGACGTCCGTATGCAGCTCAGCGCGATGCAGCGCGAGAACCGCCAGCTCGAGGACCGCGTGCTGACCCTCTTCTACTCCGAAGTCGCCAAGGTACGTGCTGATATCAGCGCTCTGTCTTCGCGCGTTGGCAGCATCCCCTACAACCCGGTGATGGTCCCCAGACCGGTCACCGAGTTGCAGGGGGCGCCTGACGTGTTCCACCGGGGCGTGCGCAGTAGTGAGAACAAGTTGTGCTACAGCAAGAAGCCCAAGAAGGCAGTGCGCAAGGATGAGGTGGAGGTGCAGAGGGAGGAGACAGAGAGAATGGAAGAACACAACAGCACTGAAGGCATCGTGGGACCCTGTGACTTTCTGAACAAACACGCCGAGACGGAACAAACCTCAGGTACTCACATGCCCTCTTCTTCCCCTGACACCGACAAGCCCAACATCTTCACCCAGCTGGCCATTCCCCGAACCATTCTCAAGAACCCGGCGCGCGTCTCCTCCGGGAGCCCCGAGCCCAAGAGCACCAGCCTGAAAACCGCGGCGCCGTCCACTGTTGAGCCTGAAAATGGCAACATCCAGGCTCCCAGCGCCAGTTCCACTGAGAGTGCAAAGACTCCCTCGAAACGGGGCATGTTCTATCTGCGTCGTCCGCGCGACGATGACAAGCTCGCCGGCGGCCGCTTCTTGCAGACACCCCGCCGCAACAGACCGAACACCACCAACAACCCAGAGATGCAGAAGACCCATCCGTCCACGCCCCAGAGCAAGTCGGCGCCCACCAGTCCGCGCAGTCACCTCGACCGCATCCAGAATCAGCGCGACGGAAGCCCCAGTTCAATCCATCCGGCCCTGCGCAACACCCGCCAGCGCCAGATCATGGCCGAGCGCGAGCGGCTGGCACAGCAGACCGTCCAGCAGAGTCTGCAGATGGACACCGTCGCGGCAGCCCAGAGACCCGGACTGAGAGCGCAGCCGTCCCAGCCGGTCATCCACGTCAATCTCCCTGTAGCGGCGCACTACCCCTACGCGGGAATCGCCTACGGGCCCGTTCCCATGATGTATCACCACCCGCAGCTTGCGCAGCGCCAGGACGTCGTTAATCGTGCGCATATGCCCCGTTTTGGAGCTCTTTCGGATTCGTTTGGCGGTCATTCTCACCACTCCGCGGCGGAGAACACGACCAGTGCGATGGTTCCCCCTGCGCCGGGTCATGCCCCTCCTTCGGTGGCAGTTCAGCGTTCTGGTTCGGGGGAGACCACTAAGCTGTGAGCGAATGCGATGGGGGAGTTGTTTATGATAATTTGAACGGCGGACTCATGTTACGGTAATATGTGGTGAGAACGATTGGTATGGGTGACCTGAACTGGATATGAATCAACTGGAATGGATAGGTATGAATAATTGCATACTATTCTAGGGAGTGGATGAATTGTCAACATGGCCATAGAAGTAGTAGAAGTAGTAGAAGTAGTAGTAGTAGTAGTAGAAGTAGCGGACGTAATGCGGAAGTTGTCTTGGCACAAAAATTTCGGCCGTAAAACTTCCTCCACGAACATCTCTCCATCTTCCCATCAACCGTCTCCCTTCCCACCCACAAAATGGCTCCCGGTCGCACGGTCAAGCGGAGGCGTGTCAGTCCTCCTGGTGATGATGTCCAGGTCTCTTCCCGGCCGTCCAAGTCCGATTTCTACAATCATGCCGCCGAATGGGACCTCGAACAAGACTACGAGCGCCGTCCACGCAAGATGAACAAGAAGGACAAGGAGCGCACCCGACTGCCCATTAAGACGTCGGAAGGCTTTAAAAATGTGGAGGAGCCCGAGCCCGAGGCGCCAGAGGAGGAATCCGACAGTTTTCTCGGCACCGACGACGACGAAGAGGAGGGAGAGGACGAGGACGAGGAGGACGAAGTCGAGGAAGAGAAGACTCCCAAAATTCCCCTGAAGCAGCAGATCGTCCAGACGAAGGAAGAACTCGCGCGACTGGCCACCCTCATCAACGAAGACCCCGAGGAGAACCTCTCCTGCTTCAAGACCATGGCCCAGATGGTGCACAGTGCCAACCACGTCGTCATCCAGAAATTGGCCCTCGCCGCGCAAGCCGCCGTCTACAAGGATGTTATCCCCGGCTATCGCATCCGCCCCCTGAGCGACGAAGATATGTCCGCCAAGCTGTCAAAGGAAGTGCGCAAGCTACGAACCTACGAGCAGACCCTCCTGTCCGGATACAAGCACTACGTGGAAAAGCTGGTCGAGCTGACCAAGCCGTCGAAGAAGGGGACGGAGGTCGACCCCGGGCTGAAGAGCATCGCCATCAACTGCGCCTGCAATCTACTCCTGTCCGTGCCGCATTTCAATTTTCGTCATGAGCTGCTGAAGATCCTCGTCAACCGTCTCGCCCGGAGACAGGTCGACGCCGATTATATCAAGTGTCGCGAGACCATGGAGGAGATCTTCGCCCGCGACGACGACGGCATTGTCTCCCTCGAAGCTGTCCGGCTCCTGTCGAAAATGATGAAAGCGAAGGAGTTCCGCATCCACGAGAGTGTCCTCGACACTTTTCTCCACCTCCGTCTGCTGTCCGAATTCTCTCTGAAGGGATCCCGGGACCGCATCGACCGCGAGGAACCCGAGGCTCCCGTCCGTGGGAAGAAGAAGCAAAAGAAGGAGTTCCGCACGAAGCGCGAGCGCAAGGTGGAGAAGGAGCGCAAGGCTGTCGAGAAGGACATGAAGGAAGCGGACGCCCTGGTCTCCCACGAAGAACGCGACAAGAACCAAGCGGAGACGCTCAAGCTCGTGTTTGGCGTCTACTTCCGTATCCTGAAGCTGCGCATCCCTGCGCTCATGGGACCCGTGCTGGAAGGTCTGGCGAAATACGCCCATCTCATCAACCAGGACTTCTTTGGCGACCTGCTCGAAGCCATGAAAGACCTGATCGGCCACGCCGAGCGGGCCGAATTCGGCGACGACGCGGACGACGACGCCGCGGAGGCAGACAACGACGACGACGATGATGGCGACGAGCAAGTCTCCGACGCGAAGGTGCGCGATGCCCAACGCGAGGCCCTCCTGTGCACCGTGACCGCCTTTGCCCTGTTGGAAGGGCAAGATGCCAGCAAGGCTGCAGCCACGCTGCACCTGGACCTGAGCTTCTTCGTCAGACACCTCTACCGCACGCTGTACTCGCACGCGCTGAACCCTGACGTGGAATTCAACCCCACCAATGCGCTCCGTCTTCCCGACCCGAACGCCCCGGAGTCCATGGCCACCCGCATGGCATCCCGGAGGAAAGTGAACTTCCAGACCCCGACCGTCCTCCTGCTCCGATGCCTGCAATCGACCCTCCTCTCCCGCGCGCACGGCATCCCCCCTCCCGTGCGCGTGGGCAGCTTCGCCAAGCGGCTGATGACCACGTCGCTGCAGGTGCCGGAGAAATCCGCCATTGCAACCTTGTCCCTGCTGAGCCAGGTGGCGAAATTCCATTCGCGCCGCATTGCGCCGTTGTGGCATAGTGAGGAGCGCAAAGGCGATGGCGTGTTCAATCCGTATGCAATGGATATTGATACGACGAATGTGTTTGCGGGAACGGTATGGGAAGGGGAGTTATTGCGGCATCATTACTGTCCGCAAGTGCGCGATACAGTGTTGGATATTGAAAAGATGATGTCGACGAGTAGCTAGAGTGTCATATACCTTATCTATTTCCATGTCATATATAACATCGACGCTAAAATGTACATCTAAGTATGGTCCCGTACAATCTCCTATGCGTGGACCCACTCTGCTTTTTTACATGTGCCCAGCTGTACGACCACCTGGCTAATCCTTTCGGTCATCCAGCCGGAAACGACACCAGGTTTGCGACTCCCTCGGCGGGTCGTCGTTGACGTCCGGCACATTCCGGGCTCGTAGGAGAACTGAAGGCATTCCGCATCCATTGCGCACTGTGCCTCGCAGTCTGCGGCGCTGCCGACCCCTTCAACGATATCGAGAGACTCATTGTCCCAGTCGTGTTCGCTCTCGTCGAATCGCGGCTGGATGAGCGCTTGAAACACATCGCTGTGCAAGGCGACCGAGTCTCCATTCTTTAACATCGTTAGTTCCTCAGCTGATAACACGCCTTGCCAGGATAAAACTCACCACCCGGTACCAATTCTGCTCGAATGCCCAGATTTCCCATATCGCCTCGGGGCTCATATGGTGGTAAGTCACTGCAGGATAGCACCACGGACTTACACCAAGCGGCGAAGTCAGATAATCCACCGCCCACGGCGTCGAGCCTTGCACCATCGGCCAGGACCAGAGCAGATCAATGCCCACATCCTGGAGCGCCTTTCCGAGCACGCAATCACCCGCCCAGTGATGGTCGGTCAATTCATCCCACTCCTTCACGCGAGTGGAATGGTGCCCGGCGACCTGTTTCAGCGCCGGGTTTGAGAGCACGAATCCTGACCCTCCGTGCGCGAAAATCACATCGCCAATCATCATCTGGTTTCCCAGGTATTGCGGTTCGCTCGCATTGAGCCGCGCCAGCCATGCAAGTAGATTGGGCCAGCTGATGTACGTGTCCGCCTCCATGAAGACGTACCACCTGGCGTCGTCTCGGACCTTGAGCGTCTCGTGCATCATCGGGAGGAACTTCCACTTGTCGAGGATCCAGCCGGGGTTGTTTGGTTTGCCAGATGGCGTGCTTGGATCATTCGGGATGCTCCATGTCGACAAGGCTCGTCTCCCTGAGTCGCGCACGCGGGTGTATAGCTCGAAGTCGGGATGGGTGTTTAGGATGTTTTGATCGACCCCTTTGAGGACGTCATGAATATGGAGTCCAGCAATGTCTTCCTCGTAATCGGAAAATATGGTAAAGTGAGGGACGCATCGTAAAGTCGTGTCCAAGTGGACGAGGAGTTTTTCGACTGCTTCCGTCACGCCCGTCTTCAGCACAACGTGGACGTCATTTAGGCCCGGGTACAGGAGGCATTTGGTTTCCTCGGGCGAGGAATGTGTAGAATTCAAGGGCGCCTTGGACCGTCCGTCTTCGTAAAGTGCGAGAGTCCTCGGCCAGAACAGATAGCAGGCTACCAAGAGGACGCTCAGAAAAGGAGAGGCCAGACAGATCCATCGACGCGAATGTCTGTTTCCAGCGAGTAACGATCGCATGGATGGAACAGGATGGGATTTGAGGCAATCGACTCGTCGACGAGATATGCTGGATGCCACCTTTTGAGTCTTAGGGGGTGTTGCGATGAAAGCGCCGAGAAAATAGTCTCGTGGGGTGAGGCCCATACTTCTTCATTTTCATCTCCATCGTGATTCGTGAACCGTAAATAGATGGGCGATCGCGCATCAGCTCGGCGGCTAGACGACCACTATGCTGCGTAGATCAACGGCCTCTGCCATCCATCCATTATCATCCATATGATGATTGACGGCGTCGTCATCCTCGTAATATGATTGTTTGACGAATCTTGCGAAAACCGCGTCGATATGGCGCTACCGTTGGCGCTGATGCAACAAACACTTATTTCATTCGTGTTCCGTGCCGTCAACCTAAGGTGCGACAGATCGAAGGGTTCCTAAGCAGTCAATCTTGTCGATACCAGCCAGGCCTCGATAATCTCCACGACATCATCTGTGCTACCAAGTAGCACGCAGACGAGAACCGGAAACGCATGATTCCTTCGCCTATAATAAACGCCCAGGTGGGACTCCCAGGCAGTTATGAGATGCAGGAAGTAGGGAATATCAGACGGGACACCAAGCAATGGGGAGGACGTACAGGAGGTATAAATCGTCGTAATTATGCGTATATATCGCAAGAGAAGCGTACCTGCTAGGTACTAGGTATGGGATGTGATGTCTGTATACTTCTCGATAAGCGATTGATAGCGGGGCACGTGCCTGCTCAGTCAGCATTGGTCGTTGCCATTGACCTCCACCACCACCACAGATCAACTACTGCCCTCATCTTCCAGCATTCAACGTCAAGCCAGCGCGCACCACGACCCTTCTCTCCTTCTCTTGGTTTCCTCAATCAGATCCCCCGAGAGCTCCCCTTGTCCCCAGCTCTCACTCATCTCCTTCCCATCCCCCTCCTTCTTCCCCCGCAGGCCACCGCCTACTTCCCCACCATGCCACCCTACTCCAGCGCTCAGAAACAACAGATCGCGCAATTCATCAATTTCACACAGGCCAAGGATGCCGTCGCCACCAAGGTTCGTCTTGCTTACCGGCACCGGCACCGCGTGGGATGCAGTGCCGCGGGCGAGAATCGTACTGACTGGCATAGTTCCTGCGAGCAGCCCGATGGGATGTCGAGCAAGCCATTGATGCGTACGTTGACCTGACAGCCCTCGGTGACGACGATCCACGCCCTGCTAACGACCCCAGGTATTTCCAGAGCCCGCAGGGCGCCGGAGGCGCCACCTCCGCTCTCAACAAGATCTTCGACAGCTATCGAGGTGCGATCAGCTCCCCCCGGCTTAGTTCACAGCCCGACTGACCCCGCAGACGCTCCCGACGAGAACCCGGATAGTATCGGCATCGAAGGCGCAATGAAATACCTCGGCGATATCCAGGTGCAGCTCGACGAGGTGGCATGTCTGGGCATTGCGGAGCTCCTGCAGTCCCCGTCGATGGGCGAGTTCACGCGCGATGGCTTCCTAAATGGATGGAGACGTGTCGGGTATGTCCTTGTGGAGATCGAACGGGAGCAATACGAGACGGGCTGATGCTGACGGAACGGAACAGCTGCGACGCGCTGGACAAAATGGTCGCGCATGCCGCCACGCTCCGCGCGCAGATCCCCTCTCAGCCGGATCTCTTCCGCCGGGTGTACCGCTATACCTTCCCACTTTGCCGCATGCAAGGCCAGCGCAACCTGCAGTTCGACATCGCGGCGGAACAGTGGCGGCTGTTCTTCACGCCGGACAACGGCGGCGTGGAGTGGAATTCGGCGACGACACCCTGGCTGGACTGGTGGATTGAGTTCCTCGAGGAGCGCGGGAAGCGGCCCATCAACAAGGATCTGTGGGAGCAGGTGGAGGTGTTTATGCGGCGGACGCAGGAAGACGAGGAGTTTGGGTGGTGGAGTGCGGATGGCGCGTGGCCGGGGGCGTTGGATGATTTTGTCGTGTGGGTGCAGAAGAAGAGGGGGAAGACGGAGATGGAGGTGGAGTGATTTGTGATGTGTGTATTCTTATGATTCCCACGTAAAGACGATTAGATTGGGGACTCGATGCCGAAATACGTACTACGGTAATTCCATTCCTGGATGATACATGATAAGTGCCAAACATTCGTCGTAAATCAGTGTCTATCTGACAGGATGGTATATAACATATGTCAGATGAATAGAACATAACACTCCCTCCCCTCCTACAACTGACGGCCAGTGGAGACGCGGTGGTATATACATTTACCGGTACTCCTTGTCGTACTCACTGCCGGGGCCACGGCGCTGGTCATAACGCTAGGGGGTGTTAACTACGACTCGTTCGGAACCACCGAGGGGAACTCACCTTTCTCAGGGCTTCCAGACGCTTCTTCTTGGTGTAGGTGTTGACGTAGGTGCCGATGAAGAAACCGACAATGTTGAAGAAAGGCACCCAGGTGTGCTCGGGGAGGAACTTCTGGGCAAAGGCCAGGGCAATGGGCGAGGTGACCCAGCTGACCTTCATGACGGGGAGGAAGCTGGCGCGCACGGTGGCGCGGACCTGGTGGAAGGTGCGGGCGCCGGCGATGACGGCCATGGAACACAGGTAGACGGTGTTCTGGATGGGGGAGATGATCAGGTTGCTGGCGAGGATCTGCAGGATCTTGGCCTTGAGACTGGTGCGGCCGGCAAAGACCTTCTGGAGGATGCCGATGAGGAAGTGACCCAGCGGGGCGCTGATGAACATGCCGTAGAGGAGCATCTTGGGCACACGCGCGCTGAAGTAGTGGCCGTGTTTGCTGACATCGTGGGCGATCCACGAGGAGATGTATTCTTGCAGACCGGAGAGGACACCGGAGGTCAACATCTTGGTGCGCAGAGGGTTGGACTGGAGTTGACGGAGATACATCTATAGATCGCGAGACGATTAGCTCGGAATGGGGGGGAGACGAAGGAATGCGCCTGAGGCTGGATGGGAATGGACGCACCGCCAGATAGCCATTCGGGGTGTTTCCGCCGGTCAGGCGCTCGCCGACCTTATGCGCCAGCTCCTTGGACTCCTTGCGCAGGGATTCATCCTGGAATTTGACCGACATGGTGGTGTGGGTTGTGGGAGGGAATTGGGGGGGGAAGAAGAGAGGAGGAAGAGGTGTGGAGGAAAGGGAGAGGACGGGAAGACCGGGGGATAAGAGATAAATAAAACCAAGATGGGGTACACTAGTGTTTGTTTACGGCGGCTGGGCGTGCCGAGGGTATATCACCAGAGGGATCGAAGACGCGAGAGAAACGTCGTCAGATGGGATTCCCTTCGATGAAGCAACAGATACAGCAAGAGTTCCCCCTCTTGAGGCGAATCTCTCTCGTGAAAAGACGATATAAAAGCGTCGGAATGGCATTCGGCAGATGGCGATGCCCTTCGTGATTGGTGCTCCGTCGGGCACCTCCGATGCTGAGTCATCGGATGCGTTGTGCATTGTGCAGCGTGCATTAACCATCTACAGTAATCTATGCTTCATCTACGGATGTATAGCTTCATATAGTTTCCTCTATAGCCTCATCTACACTCAGTATACGATATAGTATTCTTCCTTCTTTTTCAACAACCTACCTGTCTGCCATTACTTCCACGCTCACCCATTCTGTTGCCTCTCCTCCAACTATAATTCACTCCTTCACACCATGCTTCCATCTCGTCTCTCTTCTTTCTTCCTCGTTTCCCTCTCCTCCCCATCTCTACATCTCCATCCCAATGGATAACAACAACTTCTCCAATCTTCCCATCTTAATGGGCATCCCCCCAGACCTCCCCCAAGAACAATCCCCTTTCGACAGCCTGCATCATCTCGTCCCTCCACCATCTACTGCCTTTCTCGCTCCTCATCAGCCATTCTTCAATAGAAACCGTCGCCGACTACTTCCCTCCCTTCGTCGCCTCTGGCAAAGCTACAAGCCTTGCCGCCGTGCGGTGATGGAGCGGCGGTATTCTCTCGATCAGGAAGAGGTCTGCCAGATCTGTGAGAGACGTCCGTTCCACAACTGGGTCGATCACTGTGTGGAAGATGTCGGCGACTATGCACTCCCCATAGACCCCTTTGTCAGTCCCGTTTTCACCCCTTGGATGCAGAAGTACATCGAGGAAAGACTGTACACCCCGCAACAGTACGACACCCTCCGGCAGCAGAAGATCAATGTCCTGCAGACGGCCGCCCATCAGCAAAGTATGGAACTGGCACTGCTGACGCCGTCTCTTCTAGACATAGTACACGGCGTCGCGACATCAAGCGATCCCGACGACGAGGATAGCGAGCAACGGATAATGTGGGACCCATTCAGCCAAACCAGCCTTCTTACGACCAACCTCAGCGAGAAAACACCACAGACGCAGTCGTCACGCCATTACTGCCGGTTCCATGTAGCTACGAAGCCTGTCAGCACTGCGAGTTGAGAATCTTCCACTTCAAAGACGCCCTGGCTCAACGCATCTACCTCAGTCTCAACGAAGTCTGCAACGACCTGTCGATTCGGACTCCGACTGGCTGGGATTTGCGCGACCGACCTGTCCTACATGCAGATGTTGTCCGTCATCTCGGATCGCACTCCCCGCATTCTGTCAGCCTAGTTCCGTCATCGATTGCGTCGGCCGGTCCCAGCAGCGTCGGGTTATCCCGTTGGGGCTTTGGCCAAGATACCATGCTGTCACCAAGCGCGGAAATCGAAGAAGACACAGAGTCCAAGGAGTGAGGGTTTACATACTAGTAGGGACAGTCAACTGGAGCTATCTGGGTTCAACCAGAAGTGTATATCCAGCCGAGCTGTCGACATCCGAGGCACATCCATCTGTACAATACGCGGGCGGTTGATTGATAATGGCTTGTCGGTCAGGGGCCACAGCAGGTCTATCCCCCACGGATCAGCCGTGCGCCAATCGTCGCATAATTAAAAACGATTTCTGATGTGGCATCGACAATAACGAAGGAGACGAACGCTTCCCGTCCGTGGGATGGCCGAACCTCGGCACGTCCGCGCTAAGCGCAACTTAAATCATCAGATGTTCAGGCACCACGCGCACATCCCCCATCTTTCTTCCCCTTAAATCCTCCCTCTCGCTCGTCCCGTCGGAGTCGCCCGTGTCTCTCTTTACACCACCATGGCAGACGCTGAACCGTCCTCTGCCCCTGTTCCCATGCCTGACGCAGCGGGGAAACCGGCCAGCCCCGCCGGTGATGCTCGCCGCCAGCTGTTGGCCGCGCTGCAAACTGCCGATGTCACCATCGGCCGGTTAGACAAGTGCGCTCTCTTCCCAGATTCCCCCTGTCCCTTGGCCCATCGCTGAGCTCCTTCTCCAGGTTGATGTCCTCCGCCTACGGCCAGGAACGGGTCTTCGCCGTGACCGGGTACCTGACGCACGCGTTGCACCACCTCCTGGCCTCCGCCCCCGGCATCGCCCTGCAGACCCGACTGGGCCTCCTCGCCCGCCTGAACGGGGCCAAATCCTCCAAATCCCCCGCCCCGACGCAGTCCCGTCTCCTCGCCCTCTCCGCCCTCATGTCCGAGACCCGCTACGCCCTGCGGCTCCTCGGCCTCGTGCCCCTGTGGACCTGGGGCTCCGCGACGCTGCGCTCGCCGCCGCGCGACCGCGTCCTATACGGCCTCACCATGCTCCAGGTCGCCTCCAACATGGTGTATCAGGCGCTCGAGAATGGCGGGTTCCTCGCGGCCAAGGGCGTGGTGTCGAAGAAGTGGATCGACCGCTGGGGCGGGATCGACAAGTGGTACTTATGGAGTATTCGCGCGTGGTTCGGCCACATCTTCCTGCAGTTCCTGGTGCTGTGGCGGCAGCTGGTGCTGCGCAAGCGGAAGATGGACGAGGCGGGTGAGAAGACCACCGCCGAGAAGCAGGCCGAGCTGAAGGCGGAGATCCGCGCCTGGCGCAAGAGTCTCGTGAATAACGTCTGCTGGGCGCCGCTGTGTCTCCACTGGTGCTTTGAGAACGGCATCGGGTTCCCGGGCAGTCTGTCCGGCGTGGTGAGCTTCATGGCCGGGGCTTGGGGGGTGTATGATCTGTGGGCGGCGACGGCGTAGGCCGACGTGGATGTGGATGTGGAGATGGAGTTTGTACATATTACTGGTGAATAGACTACGGCTATTTGGTGTTTCCCTTTGGTTGCAAGTTCCGTTGCTCTCATTATTGCTTATACGAGTAGGGTCTGTCTAGGGTCTGTCGCTGCTGCGACTCCACGATCTGGCGGTAGAACGGCCCTGTGGGGAACCCGTCTAGCGACCACATCGAGCCCGTTACTGGGATCAAGCCCTCGTGCGAGCCTCGCCAGACAAACGTCCCCGCATCGACGACCCGCGTACACCGCATCTGATACGGTCCCGCCCGCTCCGTCTGCAGGATCTGCACCTGCACATCCGCCAGATCCATGAGGCCGGCTTCGACCTCGAAAAGGGCGTTCCGCTGGTGTGCATTCAGTCCGAAGACGAGCATACCTTCCACGACGGCGGCAGAGTCGGAGGGGACAAGCACGGGAGTGCTGCTCTCGGTGAACTGGGACAGACGATATCCCGAGAGGACGGCCGGAGTGATGCAGGAAGCGAGATCGACGGTCTGGTCGATGCTGAGGAAGTACTTGAGCACGGTAGGGAGCATAAGGGCGCCGTAGAGAAACCGTGGCGCGCCATTGGGGTCCTGGAGATGGCGGGTGATTTGGTCTTGGGTCAGGATGGTCTGCAGAGCACGGATGAAGTCTCGCGGATACCATGATTTGTATTTCATCTTGCCGATCAGTGATGGAGAGATAGAGAGGAACTATCCTGACAGACGGTCAAGGCCTTATGCGTCGTCGACCGTGGATGCAATTACGCAGGCAGGCCAACAGAAGTATATATCAACATGACATAGGGCAAGGCTTGGTGCCTGGGTGCAGGGCAACCCAGGCGAAATTCACTGTGCATCTTACTCCTGTTGTCTGTTGGTTGGTCGAGTCGATCAGGGCGATATGCGTATGAGTATAGGAATTTTTCTCTGTTAGATGTCGTCCTGTCTGGCGTGGTACTGGACCAGGTGTGATATATATACCGAGGTAGTGTCTCGATATGACAGCGAAACATTACTAGGCTGACGAGATAACCTGCAACGATCGTCTGCCTATCTCTCTCTGCCTTGCGAGACCAGTATTCATTCAACCTTAAACCACAGCGATCCTCATGATGAGATGCTCAAGTCCACGCTGCTGCGATGCATCCTGAGGCATCCGTGGCGCCGTGCCTGGCATGGGACACCCTGCAAGGTGGCATTTTGGCAAAGAAAATAATCCCAGACAATTCACCATTCACTCCAGTAGAATAGAAACGACCACAGTATAATTCTAGAAAACCGGAAGCCCATGATCATCATCCGGAATGCCATGGGGTTCGATGTGGTTCGGTGGCGGCGAATGCAGTAATGGACAGCTCCAACCAGCTTAAGTCATCATCCAGCCGACTATCGTCACTCCCTCTACTCTTCTTCCTCTTCTCTCCCTCCCTCTCTCTCTTCCATCTCCCTCTTCTCCCAACTCCCTCATCATCCTCCCCCCAATCTCACTCCCTCCATCAGACTCTTCCATCGTCTGCTGCTCCTCTTTACCGTTCCCCTCCCTTTTTCTCCCCTCTTCCATCCCTCCCTGTCGCCGCACGGCTGCAGCTCCGATACTGCGAATCCTCTTCCTTCTCGTCTACGTCGCCTCAAGAGCTTGACATTCATCCTTTCCACCCGTCAAAATGAGCTCCGAACCCGATCACATTCATGACAAGAAGCGGGTCAACCTGCAGTATGTTCTGAATCTCTTTCACCTGTCCTCCAACGCTCTCCACTGACTGTCATCACCAGGGACGCTTCCGGCGCTGAGAAGAAAGATGTAAAATCCCTCCTCCGTTTGCCACAGACCCTTCCATCAGCGTACTCATACCTCTTCTAGGAGCTCGATACCTCGACTGCCATCCTCAAGAAGAAGAAGAAGCCCAACTCGTTGATGTAAGGCCACTCTTCCCCGTCCTCAGCATACCATCAGACTCATCCCTCCATCAGTGTCACCGATGCCGTCAACGATGATAACTCCGTCATTGCCCTCTCCAACAACACCATGGACACCCTCCAACTTTTCCGTGGTGACACAGTCTTGGTCAAGGGCAAGAAGCGGAAAGACACCGTCCTCATTGTGTTGGCCGATGATGACCTGGATGACGGCAGTGCCCGTATCAACCGTGTCGTGAGACACAACCTCCGCGTCAAGCACGGCGACATCATCACCATCCACCCATGCCCGGACATCAAATATGTACGTTTTTTTGGCCGGAGATGTCGCATTTCTCTTCTCTCCCGCCCTCAGTTCTAACCCATTGCAGGCCAAGCGCATCGCCGTCCTCCCCATTGCCGACACGGTTGAGGGCCTCACTGGTTCCCTCTTCGACGTCTACCTGGCCCCCTACTTCCGCGAAGCCTACCGGCCCGTCAGACAGGGTGACCTCTTCATTGCTAGAGGCGGTATGAGACAGGTTGAATTCAAGGTGGTCGAGGTGGATCCGCCGGAGTACGCCATCGTCGCCCAGGACACCATCATCCACTGCGAGGGTGAGCCCATCCAGCGTGAGGACGAGGAGGGTAACCTCAACGAGGTCGGCTACGATGACATTGGTGGCTGCCGCAAACAGATGGCGCAGATCCGTGAGCTGGTCGAGTTGCCTCTTCGTCATCCCCAGCTCTTCAAGTCCATCGGTATCAAGCCCCCACGTGGAATCCTCATGTACGGCCCCCCCGGTACGGGTAAGACTCTGATGGCTCGGGCCGTCGCCAACGAGACTGGTGCCTTCTTCTTCCTGATCAACGGTCCCGAGATCATGTCGAAGATGGCCGGTGAATCCGAGTCCAACCTGCGCAAGGCCTTCGAGGAGGCGGAGAAAAACTCCCCGGCTATCATCTTCATCGATGAGATCGATTCCATTGCCCCCAAGCGTGAGAAGACCAACGGTGAGGTCGAGCGTCGCGTGGTCTCCCAGCTCCTCACCCTCATGGACGGCATGAAGGCCCGCTCCAACGTCGTCGTCATGGCCGCCACCAACCGCCCCAACTCCATTGATCCCGCCCTCCGCCGTTTCGGCCGGTTCGACCGCGAGGTCGACATTGGTATCCCCGACCCCACCGGCCGTCTTGAGATCCTCCAGATCCACACCAAGAACATGAAGCTCGGCGAAGACGTTGACCTGGAGACCATCGCCGCCGAGACTCACGGCTATGTCGGTTCCGATCTGGCGTCCCTTTGCTCCGAGGCCGCAATGCAGCAAATCCGGGAGAAGATGGACCTCATCGATCTCGACGAGGACACGATCGAGGCGGAGGTGCTGGACTCCCTTGGAGTCACCATGGAGAACTTCCGTTACGCCCTCGGTGTCTCCAACCCCTCGGCCCTGCGCGAGGTCGCCGTGGTCGAGGTGCCCAACGTGCGCTGGGAGGATATCGGTGGTCTCGCTGAGGTCAAGCGCGAACTTATCGAGAGTGTCCAGTACCCTGTCGACCACCCCGAGAAGTTCCAAAAGTTCGGTCTCTCGCCGTCTCGTGGTGTCCTCTTCTATGGTCCCCCCGGTACTGGTAAGACCATGCTCGCCAAGGCCGTGGCTAACGAGTGTGCCGCCAACTTCATTTCGGTCAAGGGTCCGGAGTTGCTGAGCATGTGGTTCGGTGAGTCCGAAAGCAACATCCGTGACATCTTCGACAAGGCTCGTGCTGCCGCCCCTTGCGTCGTCTTCCTGGATGAGCTGGATTCCATCGCCAAGTCCCGTGGCGGCTCCGTGGGTGATGCGGGCGGTGCCTCTGACCGTGTCGTCAACCAGCTCCTCACGGAGATGGATGGCATGACCTCCAAGAAGAACGTCTTCGTGATTGGTGCTACCAACCGTCCCGAACAGCTTGACGCCGCTCTGGTCCGTCCCGGCCGTCTCGATACCCTGGTCTACGTGCCTCTGCCCGACCAGGAGTCCCGCGAGAGCATTCTCAAGGCGCAGCTTCGCAAGACCCCCGTCGCCGGTGATGTGGATCTTTCCTTCATCGCCAGCAAGACGCACGGCTTCTCGGGTGCCGATCTCGGATTCGTCACCCAGCGGGCTGTCAAGCTGGCCATCAAGCAGTCGATCTCGGCTGATATCGAGCGTCAGAAGCAGCGCGAGGCGAACGGCGAAGATGTCCAGATGGACGACGAGGACCTCGACGAGGAGGATCCCGTGCCGGAGCTGACCCGTGCGCACTTCGAGGAGGCCATGAAGTCGGCTCGGCGGTCGGTGAGCGATGTGGAGATCCGCCGCTACGAGGCATTCGCCCAGAGTCTGAAGAACTCGGGTGGCAGCAGCTTCTTCCGCTTCCCCTCTGCCGGGGAGGTGGCGGACAACAACACGTTCGGAGAAGCCGGTAATGACGACAGCCTCTATGATTAAATTGAGAATCTCCCCTTTGCTTTGTTCTTTGATGCATTTGATGTTTTTCTATGGCACTCGTTGGAGCTTGTGAGGCAATGGTACACTTGGGTTCTACGTCTTTCTTGATGACACTGTCCATCTACGTCTCGCATCTTTGTGCCTAATGTTATATGGAGAATTCACTTAGATTGATCCGAAGTGTGGTTTCTGTAGATCTGGGTGCGACCTGTACAACCCGTATAGATGGTATCCCGCAAACTGGACTAAACGTATATCCCCCTAGAAAGTACTGAACACCGTGTAAACGCCGCATAATGATCGTAGCAAGCAAGACTCCCCCGGGTCAGGCCGCTCATTTGCCCACTTTCCCCGATTTGGGCTTTTTCTCCGTCTTCTTGACGGGACTGGACTCCCCGTTCTTCTTGGAGGGTTTGTCCGCCCCGGCGCCATCCGTCGCAGGATGGTCGCCCTCCCCATCATCCTCAATCACCACCACCTCCCGCAGCACCTCCTTTATGGCCCGCACGCCCTGCTGCACGACGGCCTCGGGGATGCGCACATCCACGTTGCCGTCGAAAGCGTCCGTGTCTACCTCCGCCTCGGCGTCGGCGTCGGCGTCCGCATCGGCATCGGCATCGGCATCCGCGTCCGCATCCCGGTCAGGGAGTTTCCGGCCCTCAGCGGAGGCGACCACAGCCTCGATGACCTCGTCGAAGCGTTCGCAGCGTCCGGCGCGGAGGAGCTCCTGCGCCAAAGAGCGGATGCGCTCGGTCCAGCCGGTGCGTTGGAGGGAGCAGAGGAGCGTGGCGTGGAGATCCTCCAGGGCGGTGGTAGAGGCCAGATGGGCGAGGAGGTCGGATTCGAGGGTGTCAGTCGAGAGGGAGGAGGAATTCGTGGAGGAAGAGGAGGGCATGGTGTTGGTTTGGGTGGGTGGTCGGGTTGATGATAGATGATGGTTCAGGTGGTGGTGGATGGAGGAGAGGAGAATGTCAACCGGGGGAGCTGCGGGAGGATAAGATCGGAGCGGCGGATGAAGCGGAGGGATGGGCTCATGAGAGGGTGTGTGGTATCGTCCGCATGGTGGATTTGTGATGTGAAAGAGAGAGAAGTGGAAGTCCGGCGAGTCGAAGTCGAAAAGTCCAGACCGGCATCACGTGCCGCGCGGCGCCTTTCCCTTTCCTGCAACTCCGTCAACTTCAACTTCGACTTCATCTTCTTCATCTCCCCAGCTCTCTTGCTGCACTCCCATCGCCCCGTCACGACTCGTCACCTTCTCCTCCGGACTTCTCTTCCTCCGTCCCTCTGTCGTTGCTCGTGTGAGCCTTTCTCCTCCCGTCGCCTCTTCTCATCCTGTCCCAAATCACCCCCCAGCTTCCCCGCTCTCGACGTGGCTGGCCTCCCAGAACCATCATATCGCCTATCTCCCCTGCATGACCGCGACTCCGTCCCTCCTTTTCGTCTGCGTTCGGCGCCATCTCCGCTCTTCGTGAGCCTTCTTCCGGTTCCCAGCCGCCTATCGACACGTCCATGCGGCAGGACTTCTTGGCTTCCTCTCCTCCAGTCCGACCGATTGTACCCCGTTTCTCTTCCTCCCGTCGCCCATCGTGTCTTCCGATCAGTGGCTCCCCTTTCTTCCCCCCCTCCCACCGCTCTCTCTCGCCATGTCCCTACATACGTCCTATCACGCGGACTCCGACGCGGACGACGAGTACGAGCGAAGTGTGGTCACGTCTCCTCATCTGGTCACCGACTCTGAGGCCTCACCCTCGGACTCGGAATTCCCTTCCGCCGAACATACCCCTACGACCCTAGCCAACGCCGATGAGAGTCCTCACTCTCCAAGGACCATCATCACCGAATGGACGGCCGAGGAGTGCGCCAACTTCTTGGCCTCCCTCGGGCTGCGTCAGTACTGTGCCGCATTTCGAGGTGAGTGCCTCCCGGAAGCTTTGCCGGCTGACACCCCCCATCATTAACTGAAAATGCTCGCTCTAGAAAACGAAATCGTCGGCGAGGCTCTTATTGCGTTGAAACATGACGAGCTGAAGGAGATGGGCATCGCAAGCGTGGGCCATCGGCTAACCATCTTGAAGAGCGTGTATGAGACAAAGGTTAAGCAGGACATCCCGCTCGATGCCGACCACTACATCCCGCTGTGTAGGTTCCGTTCGTTCTGTCTCCGCGACACCATTTACTGACTGCTGTTGGTAGCCGCCGACCAGAGTATGAACGAGAACTCCACCCAAGAAGACATTGCTCGTCTGATCCAGTCCATTCAATTACGCGACGAAAGAATCTCCAGCGTGGAGTCGGAGCTGCGCCGCGTGGCCGAGGATTATCGTCGACTGCGCGAGGAACTTCTCCCCGTGTTCAAAATGGCCAAGGACCGATCGCAGCCGCTGCCCCCGCCGGAAGCCCACCATGACAGCCAACAAACCCTCGTCTCTCCGTCTAGCGGCATTACGCTCCTGGAGCGCTCCGCCTCGGGAATTTCGCGGACCCTTTCGAAACGGCTCCACGGCGGCACCACCCCGAAGAACAGCTCTCCCACGCATATCCCCCCGTCAATCCACGAGAATCGCCCGTACAATGACGGCGCCCTCGATCCGTCCACCGCCTCCATGTCAGCGGCTCACATGAGCACGATGAACGGAAAGGGCCAACTATCGCCGGGGATTCCATCCCCCACCTCGCCAGGCGCCCACTACGGCACACAGATGCTGGCCTCCCGCTCGTATATCCAGCCCAACTCCCATTCTAGTCGGATCCATGACCATCACGACGACACGCTCACGCCGGTGTCGCGCTCCGATCGACTGCTGAACCCTACGCCGACCCAAACGACGCGCCCGGATCTCCCCTCACGATCCGAATCCCGCGCCGGCGGCGGCGACCCCCCCAGCGTGGAGATCTTCAAATCCTTCCGCGTGTCCATGGAAGACCCCTGCCACAAGGTGCTCCCCGCCGCGCTGAAGAAATACAACATCAACGCCGACTGGAAGCAATATGCCCTCTACATCGTGTACGGCGACCAGGAGCGGTGTCTCGGCCTGGAGGAGCGGCCGCTCATCCTCTTCAAACAGTTGGAGAAGGAAGGTCGCAAGCCCATGTTCATGCTGCGCAAGCAGCTCCATCCCATCGACAGCGCCTACGCCAGCGGCGGCTCGGCGCCCAACAGTGCCGGTTTCGACGGACGACAGGCCCAGATCAATCTCCCGGGGGGCGTCCTGTGACAGCGCGCACCCTTTGAATGTTCCTGCTAGAGATACCCTGATTCCCGATGATTTCTTCTTCCCTCCGGTCAATGATCTGGTTATACCTGCGGTGTTTGGTGTTGGGCGAGTTGGAGGAAAAGCGGACCCGGCGTGTTGATATGTCGATGCGTTATATATGTCGTTATCTTTCGATGGACAGGCCTTTTTATCTTTCTCTCTCTCTTTCCTCTCTCGTGATTATAGTTTGATTCAGCGCTGTGTTGATTTTATGATTCATAATGAGCGGTGCATATGCATGAATGCATGGGATTCCTTGATCCATTGACTGCAGAGTTGCTATAACATAGACTGTCTCAGGTGCTAGTAATATGTATTCAATGCCAGTACTAAGTACAATGTAGTAAAGTACGGATCATCCAAATCCAACGGATGACGGTTCTAATCCAACTCGACGCGACCAATGTACACTTGCCATGCAGCGAGCATGCGCCATGTCGTATCTTCAATCTATCAATCAACCTTCTCGTCCTTTCTCACCACCCCATGAGATCCGCGTCCGATGCGCGCTCGACGACTCCGACCCATTACCATTACCGTTGCCGTTGCCGTTACCGTTACCGTTACCGTCCTCGCGACTGCGGGCCGGCTTGGTCCCATCAGCAAACTGCACCTTTCCGCGCACCTGCCGGAACTCGCCATTATCCTCGCTGTCGTCGTCGTCATCATCATCATCGACCGCCACGTCCGAGTCCTCGTCGTCCGAGTTGTTCAACTCGCCCAGCGCCGCCAGTCGCCGACGTCGCTCCGCCGGCGTCTCTCCCGTGTCATCGATGGCCGCCTGGTGCGGCAGCGGCGACAACCCGGCAGCCTCGCGCAGCTGCGCCGGCGGCACGCGCTCCGTACCGTCATCTTCCGAGTCGCGACGGGACCGGGGCTGCGGCGTCCCCGGGGTTGGGGTGAGGGTGCTCCGGCGTTCCTCTGCGGCGGTGCCGCGGCGGAAACGCGCCAGGGAGGCGGCGACATTGTCGCCCGCGGTGATGGGCTCGTCGGAGGCGTCTTCTTCTTCTTCTTCTTCGTCGCTGGCGAGCTCGCTGTCCGAGGTGAACTCGTCATCGTCGTCGACGGCGACTTCCTCGGCCGGCGCACGTCCCGCTCCCGCGGCGGTCATCTGCGGGCGGTCCTGCGACGCCGATTCCTGTCGCTCGGCTTCGCGCGCGGCGTCCTTGACGCGTTCGGGCATGCCGGCTTGCTCGACGAGATCGCGCCGAGCCTTCGGCGCCAGGTTGCGAAGCTGCTGCACGAACTCGTGCTTGTTCATGCGGCGGCCCTTGTGCGCGTCGGCGTCATCCGCCACCGTGAACCGCAGCCCGTCGTCGCGCAGCCACTCATCCTCCTCGGCCTTCTTGTGGCTGGCCTCCGCCGACGACTCGCCTTCCTTGCCGCCTTCCACGCCGAGCCACGTGCCCATGCGCGTCAGCCCGCGTCGCACGGGCGCCGCCGCCGCCGTTGCCGCCTCGGGCTTGTCGCTCGACGACGGGATCGAGTACTTCTTGATCACCTCGCCGTCTTCGTCCTCGACGATGATCGTGTTGCCGAACTGGTAGGCGTGCGCCGACCGCGCCTTGGCCTTGGCCTTGCCCGCGTCCTTCTTCGTCTTCGCAGCGGTGTGCTCGTCGGCCGGGGCGCCGTGGGCGCCGTCAGACGGGGCGGACGGCCCAGCATCGGAGGCCTTGCCGAAGCCCATCCACTGGCCGAGCCGTTTGCGGGCCTTTTCGAGCGGATGGCCGGTCTTCTCGCCGACCGCCTGCTGGATCTCCTCGCCCTCTGTCTTCTCGTGCGGCTGGGTCGCGGACTTTGCATGTTCGCCGGTCTTCTCCCGCTGGAGCTTGGCGCGCTCCTCCTCGATGTGCCGCTCGCGCGCCTCGGGCGACTCGTGGCTGATGTTCTCCGTGCGGAGGACGTTGCCCTCTTCGTCTTCGATGATCATGTTGTGGCCTTCCAGGTAGACCTCCATAGCGGCCTCGCGGTGGAACTGATCGCGCTCTGCGCTGGGTGGCGAGGCCCCACGCTCGATATCGTCCCGGGTCTTCTTCTCCTTCTCCTTCTCCTGCTCGGCCTCGGCCTCTTCCGCGGAGGGATGCCGCTGTGGCATGATGGCTGACTGACTGATGGGTCCACCGGCGCCATCGTCCACGCGGCGACGGCGGCGGCGCCGACGCGTCTTGCGCGAGGGCTTGACGGCGGGGATTTCGGTGTCCTCTTCCCGTACGCGTCGCAGGAAGTTACCCGGGACGCCGATGGGGGGCAGAGTGCCCGGCGGGTACTCGGGCTCGTTGGAGGAATCCTCCAGTTCGTCGTCGGCCTTGCGGAAGGACATGGAGCCCTTGGCGAGGGACTGCACGCGCGGCAGTCGGTTCATCCACGAGGGGCCCTCTTCGTTGGCGGTGGTGTAGGACAGGGTGATGGTCAACGTGTTGATGCGCTTACCGAGGGTGAACACGGCGATGGACGAGCCGTGCACCAGGATCGATGAGATCACCAAGAAGGTGGTGATGGGCCAGATCAGCTGCACGACGTAGTAGTCGGCTGTGCCGGCCTTGGGCAGCTCCCCTTCCGACAGCGGCTGCGTGCTGTCTGTTTCCAGCTCGGCGCGGGCGAGGATGCAGGCGAAGATGGCGCCGACCCCGATGGGACCGAAATGGCCGGCGAAGAGGGCCTCGCGCCAGGTTTTCATGTCCGGGATGAGCGGTTTGCAGAGGAGCATGATAGGTATTCGGCGGAAGAAGATCACCAGGATGGCGATCACGACGAGACGCCAGGGGGTGAGGCCGATCTCGGCATTGTTGTAGTCCTCCCAGGGCACGATGGAGCCGAAGTAGACGAAGTAGGCCAAGTTGAGCAGCAGATCGATGACGTTGGACACGTGCGACTCCTCGGTCTTCTCGGTGAACCAGCCGTCGTTGCTGAAGCCAACGCCGCAGGCGAAGCCGATCAGCAGGTCATCCATGCCGAGTAAACTGCCGGAGCCAGCGCAGAAGACGGCAAGAACGAAGTAGAAGACGAGGAAGCTCTCACGATCGATCAACTGCTTGCGCTCGGCGAACTTGATGGCGTGACGGGCGACGTAGCCGATGGTGAAGCCGAAGATGGCGCCGAGAATGCACTCGTAGAGGATGGTGACACAGAACCAGTGCAGGGCGACCTCGTTGGGGTGGCCCATGTGGCGGAGGATGTAGAAGGAGAGGTAGATGAAGGGGAAGGCCATGCCGTCGTTACAGCCCGACTCGGCGGAGAGGAGGTCTCGCAAGTGCTTGGGCACGCGGCGCGCGAACTTGCCCTTTCCGACGACGGAGGAGGCCAGGACGGGGTCGGTGGCGGTGACGCAGGCGGCGCAGACCAGACTCTCGATCCAGTTGAGCGGGACCATCCACCAGATGAAGAGACTGGTGATAAGCCAGCCCCAGGTCATGACGGGCACGAGGAGGAAGAAGACGGACTTCCAGTGGCGCTCCATGTAGGCCTTGGGCAATTCGACGCCGACGGCGAAACATTGGACGACGAGGACGATGCGGGAGCACTCGAGGGTGATCTTGTCGACGTTGCCCCAGGAAAGGGGATTAAAGAGGTTGGCGGCATGGGGACCGAAGATGATGCCGCACAGGGTAGCGACAGTGGCCTCACCGATGTAAAGCTTCTCCTTGACGAAGAGGGAGCATAGCATAAACAAACCGGTGAAACCACCGAGGATCATGTAAGCCAGATGCGGCTTATCGATGTCCAGGTGATCCCAGGCCATGATGCGGGGGGAGAAGTTCCGATCAGACGGCCAACTATAGGGTCGGCATCACTTGGGGTTGGTTGACAGATGGGAGGAACTGCGGGAGAGACGGTCAATTTCTGCGGCGGGCGGCGGCGGCGGCGGCGAAGGAAAGCGGCGAGAGGGATGGAAACTTACCGGTTCGGGGATTCCGCTCTCGGCCAGAATCCGATGAAGAGACGGGATCGGGAGAGGTAGAGAGAGAACGAGAGAACGAGGAAGAGAGACGGACTATAGAAGAAGAGGAAGAGGAAGAAGAAGAGGAAGAATTCGAAGGAAGGACAAGAGGACAAGAAAGTCAAGAGGGGATAAGCGGACCAAGAGACGCAACCGAGTCTGGGCGCCGAGAGAAGGGAGAAATCGGAGTGGAGAGGAGGAAATTGAAGCCAAGACGGGCGACCGGCGCCTTTGGAGGAGAAGGATGCGTGGACGGTGGGGGGAAGGATTGGAGAAGAAGGGCGGAATGGGGAGAGGAAGTGGAAGAGAAGACGAGAGGAAGAAGAAGATGAAAAAGAAAAGGTGAAGTTGAAGAGAGAGTCACGTTACCTGTATACTCCCAATCACGAGACCACCACCTCAATCCCTTCATCCTCTACGAGTATCTGACCCGAGAAGTACTCAGGTAGGATCTATCGACAACCCCTCCAGAGCGTAATTATCGATAATTGATTGCGATTCATGAGTTCGAGATCCAGCCCTGCAAGGCTGCCAAGCATCCTTGCCGATCGTTATTAGTCGTTTGATGGAAATCCACTCTGTAGGCAGCAAGTATATACTCCGTACGTAGGACGCTGTCAATCATCGCAATACCAAATTCAACATCCTCCATACGCGTTCCCAAAATACCAGGCGCCTAGTACATACAATGGAAGGCAACGAACACGAGCTTCAGGCTAATCCACTCAATCGCCCAACGGCATCCCCTCCACCTGGTCACTCAACGACCGCCAATTGTCCGCCTGCAGCTCCGAATACTTCACTCGTTCCTGACTCCAATCCTGGTGCAGCCGGCTGATGTGATACTGGCTCTGTTGGAAATACACCAGCTCATCCCGCACACACTCCCGAATGAACACCCCACGGGCGTGTTGTTGGACAATCGACTCCTTGTCCTGCAGCCTCGTCAGCATCGCAGCTCCACCTCCCTCCGTCCACCGCACACCCAACGTCACTCACCTTGAAGATCGCCTCCTCCACCTTCTCAATCTCCCCCGGTTTCATCGTCCCCGCCGGACGTTGTCGTAGATCCTGCAACTTTCGTTCATGGCCCTCAATCCGGCGCTCCAGCTGGGGGATGTTGTTGCGCGCATATCGATCCCGTCGGTCAAACATTTCCCGCACGCTCACTAAAGTGTCCCGTTGGCGTTTCAAATCCTCCAGCATGCCCGCCTCCCACGCCCGCGCCTCGTCCTCCAACAGGCTCTGACTCGCCGACAGGTGCCGTGCCGTCGCCTTGATTCCCTCGTTCAGCAACGGCACATCGTTCGTATCCATCGCGTACGTATCCCGCGTCATTTCCGTCAACGACTGCAGCGCCAGCGAGAACCGCAAGTGGTCCGCCGCCAGCCCTTCGTTCCGTTTCGCCAGCCGCTCCAGCAGCGTGCATAGGTTGATGTACACCTCCGCGGACCGCCGCACCCCACTGCGGACCGTCTCAAACGTGTCCGTCAGCGTCGCCGGCAGCGAATCCTCCAGGTCGGGAGGCAACGCTTTCCCTGTGAACTCATCCTGCACCGAAATCGTCGCCTGTTTGCGCCACACCGACAGTTCCTACCCGTGGTCAGTCCCCTCGCTCCCGTCCCCGAAGAGAGGGTTTTACACACCGTGGGCACCGTCAAGAACATTATCACGAGCTGCTCCTGGCTCAACACCGGATGGCGCACCAGCGCATTCGTAAACCGAACCAACCCGCGTCGACGCTTTTCAAGAAAGGACGTGGAATCCGCTGCGAGATGAGTGCCATTGACTTAGACGGGTGAACACACACACAAGAGGTGAGTAAACTTCTCGTAGGGAAAGCCTGCGCCTGGACGTACCTGCAATTCTCTTGGGTGGCAGCAGCGGCAGCTGGCGGAACGGGTATCGCTTATGTAGACAGTCCAACAGCCACACAAAGTCACTGTAGCGTCGAATCACCGTACTCCCGCGTCGCGCACACTTGACCTCGTAGTTGCGATGCTGGAACATAAACATCCCCTCCTTCTCCGGGAGCAGCGTCACCGTCACCACCTCCTCCACCGGCGGACTCGCCACGCGAGCCATTCCCAGCGACCGTCGACGCGGCCCGTTTGGATCCCCTGGATCACCGCCTGGCGGTCCAAAGCCTCCAAGTCCCGCTCGGAGCGGCCCTCCCAGGCTTCCCGCGCCGCCGGCACCGGCGAAGCTCTCGCCCCAGGCAAACCCAGCGTTGGCGGAGGACGCTCCGGCGTCCGGGTGGCCGTTCGTGCGCTGTCCCTCGGACGCCTCGTGGACTTTGGTCTCCTCGGCCGTCCGGCCAGACCAGGCGTTGGTCGTCGACCGTACACTCCCAAACCCGTTCATCAACGGTGGAGCTGCGTCGGTCGCAGCATGCGCGTGGCCGCGATGGAGATCAGGGCTGCCCCATGGGTCGGCTTCGAGACCACCCATCGAGTCCCGTCCAGATCGTCGGGATTGGGCCGAGGGAGGCTCGGGTTGGGGGGTCGTAGGTGGAGGAGGGGTGGTCGGTCGCTCCGCGGCGGATTCCTGTCGGGCGCGCAGCGTCTGGAGGTACGAACTGTTCGGGATCGGGAGCTCTGCAGATATCATTCTCGGTCAGCGTTCCGTCCCAAGATTCGAGAAGGAAGGGGTTTGTTCACTCTTTCGCCGATCGTCCACCGCGTCGAGCGTCAGGTCCTCGCCCTCCTGCGCCAGACCTACGAGCGCCAGGAGAACGTTGAACTCGCCGCGGCCCAGTCCACCGGAACCGTCGATGTCGCCCGACACGACCAGATTGAGGATCTTCGCCTGGTCGGTCGCACTCAGGCCGCTGCTGGAGAGGATCTCTCGCACCGCGGTCAAGCCAACACCCGAACCGACGCGGTCCCCAACTTGAAGGACGAGATCGTAGGCATCAATGTAGCTTTCAGGGACCTCCGTGTCAGCTAGGAGGGTCTTCAGGAGCCGGTGACGAGCAGTTCGTTTGTTGGCATTGCTGTTCCAAGGCGATCCGCTGTCGTCATCAGCGAACAGGGAGGAGGAGCCGTAGTTGGGGCCCGTGCCATCCCCCCCTAGAGACGGATCATCGGCGAACAGAGACGACTTGGACCTCTGCGCTGAATGGCCCATCGAGGAAGATTCCTCCGGCGACGTGCCGAACAGAGACATGACGACAGATGATGAGCGGACCAGGAGCTGAGTAGATGCGGAGGCAATGATGATCCGTGACGTAGGGGAGCTCGGTCGGAGCGATAAGGTCGCCTACCACTGGATCGAGGGAGATACAGCAGAGACGGAATTGATTGAGGGGAACGCTGTAAGGAAAAGGGCCTGCTTTTCCTGGTGGGGAGGGAAGACACAGGAGAGAGAAGGAGATGGAGGAGGAAAGTTGGTTGAGCGACGACGGCGGAGTTGAAGAGGTGACGCTCCACGCTAGTCCTCATTCGACCACGGCTATATCAACCCGCATTTACGACCTTTCTATATACATTCGTACGTACTTTTATATCCCTCCCTCGCTCGAACTCTCCCCCTGCTCCAGCCCACCCCCACTCTCCACTGTGAAATACCCGTTCTGCACCAGGACTTCCTGCCACTCCCGTTGCCCAGTCCCCAGGACCAACAAGGCATTGGTGTCCGCCGGAAACCATCGTTCTTTACGGGTCTCTGCCTTGTTCCCTCCTTCGAGAGCCGCCCGGCTGGCCCGTGTCGTCCGCATCCGTTTGGTTCCCTGTCCCTCCTGCGACAGCAGGCCACTCAGCTGTAACCGGTGCTGCTCGAGACGGAGATCAAAGGCCATGATCGAGCGGATATACGGTCCCAAGTCCTCGACAATGGGCCTGAGCCCATTCTCGAATGACAAGGCTACACGGCCAATTGGTGGCGGAAAAACATAGTTTGGCTTCATGATGGGCGCGAACGCCCGCAGAAGGTCACCGTGTGTCGGCCCGGGGGGTTTCGATTGCGTGCCCTTGGCCAAAGCCTTGACTGCCTGTGTGGTTTCAATGTTCTTCTGCTGTCGAGGCCGGAAGACATGTCGGAGAAAGGTGGCATAGGTGCTGCCGATGCCTTGCGAAAGGGAAGTGTACGAAGGGAGAAGTTCTGCCGTCAAGAGCGGGTAGCCTTCGACATAACTCGCCCGCTGCTTCTCGGAAATAGTCTCAATGGACGTATCCAGGACATCCTATCATCGTTAATCATTGCGCTTGAGTGCGACAGGATTCATATTTACCTCATTGGGATCCATTGAAAGACCAACCGAGAGAAGATCAAGTGTACTTCGACTATCCATTAGGTCCGAGAACCGTCGCAAGTCATCCATTCGCTGCTCCACAGACACTTTCGGGTGCGTCTTCGCCAATCCTTCGACGTCTGACATATCCTCCCCATCTTGCAGGCTCAGCTGCCACCACATCAAGGACTCGCGTCCGGGTTCAATCTCACTGTCCAAGGTGCCGCTCAGCAGCATGTCGCGACTGAACCAGCCCATAAACTGCTCGTATGTGTTCAGACTGATAACTCGCAGAGGGTTCCCCTCCTCATCCAGATCGCATCCGCGAGGCCACCGGTCGATGATCCAGTCCAGCCCAGACTTTTCACTGCCCACGGCCATCTGGCACCAAAAATTGAGCTCCGTAATCGACTTCCGTAGATCCTTTGAGGCGCCCATATAGAGAGCATTGAGGGCTTCCCGCTTCAACAAATGGCCCTCATTGGCAGCAAGGAGAAGAAGATAATCGACGGCGAGGTGCTGAGGGGGGGATCGAAATCGAAGGATAGCGTGGAATGAGATGTCATCCAGCGGAATACGACTCTCATCGTTGCATGTAATGATGATCGGGCGTTTCGACTGGTTGATTAGTGTCAACACACCAGACCAGAACTGCTTGTCTTCTTCAAAGAGAATATCCGCTTCTTCCAGGAGAATGAAAGACTGTTTTTGTTGGCGCGTACGTTTCTGGTCGCTCTCTTTCTCCAGTCCCTTGTTTTTGCACTCAGTGGCCTTCGTGCTCTCCTGATTACCCGTGGATTTGAAGAATCCCATCAGCTTATTTTGCTTTTCATTCGCGGCACCGGGCTTTAGTGAGCTGTTTTGAGAGAGCTTCTCTTCAAAATTATGCACAAGATGGTTGCGAGTCATATCTCCAACTCGCTCCACGATGTCTCTCGCATTCCGGCGGCTGCCGGAATTGATCTCAAAAACCTCAAAGTCGAGTTCCTTTGCCACAGCATAGATCGAAGCAGTCTTGCCGCAGCCCGGCGGGCCACTGACAAGGATAGCGTTGGACATTCGGCTTCGTTCAGGACCAGCCTTCGAACCGAGAGCTGCATCACCGGCCCGGATAACAGTCCGCTTGGCGGAGACGGTCACATTTCCAGCCAATTCGTCCTCCGAATCTGATACTTCATCCATCTGATAGTCTTCCTCGGAACTCGACACAACGAAGCCATCCAGCTTGTCTGATTTCCTGCGTTTTTTCTTCTTCTTGCCGCTTCCTTTCTTCTCGCCATCCTTTGAAGGCTTTCCAGTATCAACGGCGGATATCATCAGGTATTTCAACCAATCCCGCAACATCTGCACCTCTTTCGTGACCTGAAGGACCTGTTCAACCGATCGTGGGGCATACTTTTGTGCCCACAGGAGACTATCGAAGCCTCCAGTATCGAAGGCGCTCATTGTGCGTGGGATGGAGGAGTGTAGGTGAACAATGGCCGGATGGCAGGTGCTACTTAAAGTGTCCTTGCGCGAACCGGAGAGGGCATTGTGGGACAGTTGCCTGGTGACCGCTCTCTGTAGAACGTGACCGCTCGCAGTGTTTCTTCCTGGTAGTCGTAAAATCGGTAGAGACTCGTTGTTAAGATTTAGGGTATTCGGTGAGAGTACACTCTCGTTGTCGGAGACGCTCACTGCGGCCATTTTCGATTTCTTGGGGCCAAGTTCAAGGGGATAGTCTAAATAAGTCTTTGGCAAACCCGCGTTCTCGTCAAGGCCACGAACGTGGCAGAGACCTCGTGGTGGCCATATAGGATGAACGGGATCGGGAACCTTCAAAGGGCGATGCCTGAAGGAACCGAATGATTTCATAAATGAGCCTGATGGGCTTTGGCGAATCGGAGTACTAGACGGTGTCTTCGACTCGTGGGCTGGATTGGCAGTAGCGTCGTGGGCGACAGGAGAAGATGACACCTCAGGCTTGCGCATAGGCTTCTTCATGAAGAACGGGTGAGTCGGCTTTGGTGGTTGTTCTTTCTTGATCACCGGAGGGGCAGGCTGAGTGGATTTCGGAGGAGCATGTCTCCTCCTACCAGCTATGATGTCGTCTACCAGTTTTCCAAAGCGGCCTTCCTCAGACTTGGAATATTTGAAGACCACAATTTTCGTATTCTCGCCTTTCCCACTCTTTCTCCTCCGGGATTTTTTCTTTGGTTCATCCTCCGCTGGCTGCTTGGACACGGGAGAGCTTAGAAGCTTTCCGTTCGAATTCAGTTTGACCGTCTTTCGCTTCGGTGACTGCTGCTTTTCATTGGGCAGGTCAATATCAACTGCTGTGTCATTCACAGGGCTAGGTGTCCGCTTCTTCAGTTCAGGCTGACTCGTGGGATCCGTCGATGGCTCGGCGTAAGGGAGATCGGGTTCAGAGCTAGCAGGCGGCTCTACTGTCGAAACGGACTCGACCAAGGCGTCCGTGTCGGACGGTGGGCTTTCTTGACATGCACCATTTTGAGTCGACACATATTTAGTTATAGTCTCATGCGCCGGTCCCGCTTTACTATGCCTTTCGGTCTTCCGTCGTTTTCGTCTCGTTGTGTTGGGGTCATGGTCCAACGAATCGACTGAGGCATCTGTGGAAGAGGAGACGGGTGTGATGGTATTCGAGGGAGCATTATCAGCTGGTGGGCCAAGATCTATTACGATAAGTCCATGTCAAACATAATCCAGTAGGAGAGAGGGACCTTTACGAAAGAACGGGTGGATGGCTCGCTCATGTCCCATTGCCATCATCAGCCGCGGTGGTAACGATGAGCGAGAGCTCATCGATAGACAGGAGTGGGAGGAAGCATGAACATCAAAGACAACCTCTAGTCACAAATCGCCATGGGCGTGAAGGGGAAGTGAGGGAGTCGGAGTTGGCAATGGGGAGAAACGACTGGCGGCACGAAATCGACACGCGAAGCGGCGCGTGTTCGCGCGGCCAATCGGGACGTCATTTGCCTGATCGGGACATTTGTACTGTTTGCTCCCAGCCACCCTGTTTGGGACTAGCGCCGGCAGTCGGAGGAACATGCACCCGGAAATTTTTCTGGAAAGGAAATCAAGCAGGAATCGCAAAGTCTCTCGAACGACGTCTCTTGTCTGTCCTCTCGCGCTGCCACCATGGATCTCCAGCCGCCGTCGGTTCTGGCGCAATTACCTCGGCCGCTGCATGCGTCCACTGGGAAGACTCGCATCGGGGAGGTCTTTCGTCTCGCGGATGCTAAGAAGCGCAAGCGTTATGAAGTCGCCGTTGCGGTCGATGGAGAAGCCGTTAACATCTACAACGTACGGTCTGATTGTGCTTTATTTGTTCTGATGCTCGGATGAGATTGCTGAAGCGATGGTTTTAGATCCAAACCCCGAAGCTTGTCACGTCGTACGCCGTTCCTCCGAAGTCCTCCTTTAGCTGTCAGCCATGCTCGGTGCGCAGAAAGGTTCCCACCAAGTCGACCGTGAGAAGACAGACATATGTTGCTGTCAATCCCCAGCGGGAGATCAAGTCCTTTGTCGAGGAACACGGCGGGAATGGCTCCAGTGCCCCCGTCATCTCGTCTTCCGCTTTTTCCGTGAAAGATTCAGACAGCCCGACCATCTTCGTCGGTATCCTTCCCACGGGCGTCGATGAGGAGGAGGATCCGTTCGACATCCTGACGGTGCACGAAGACGGACGCGTGCGTCGTCTGACAGCTGGCCTTGAAACCCAACGGTGGAACCTGCACCACAGCGAACTCGCCAAGTTCTCCTCCAGCCAGGAGATCCGCTCATGTTTCCTCGTCGACTTCGAGGAGGCTAGGAAGTCCCTTTTCAAGAAACGACAGGATCTAGCAGCCCTCGCACAAGCGGACACCGCAGAGTCGGGGGCTGACCACACGTCAGTGCTCTTACTTGTCTCGCAGCCCCGCGGCTCCGAGCGGTTCGATCTGGACGAGGTGAAGGTGCACCTGTTTTCGATTCCCGGCAACGTCCCTTCAGGCGGATTGAACCTCGACGAAAGCCAGAAGATGAGACATCTGCTCACCACCAGCCTCCCTGCGATTGAGGGCCATAGCCAATTTGGAGGCGATGGGATACAGTGGGACTTACACGCCGGCTCGGCTGGATTGAACCTGGCTTTCGAACGGGGATTCATCAATTTCGACCTCTCTCAATACAAGCCCACGGTCACCTCGCGGTTCATCCTGGACAACGAGGAATTCTCGTCCGTGATGCGCATCTCCCCACAGTCCGTCATCGGCGCCAGCAAATCCATCGTCGCGGTGTTCGACACCCAGTACAACTCCGTCCAGCGCAGCATCCCCGTCGCCGACATCCCCGCCAGCACGGACACGCGCAAAGCGCCCATCATCTTCATCGGCTACTTCGCGAAGCTCGGCCTAGCCGTCGCCACCCGCGGCAACACGCTAGTAGCCTTCGACATGAGCTCCTCGCGCAACCCGCTGGGCTCGTCGCTTAAACGCTCGCGAGACGGCCTCCTCATCGACGCCATCGGCCGCGGCATCGGCGCGTCGTCCTCTCCCTGGGACCCGTCGAAGAAACCCCGTACAGACTTCACCACCCTGGGTCTCACCAAGGAGCAATCCGACCAATGGGACATCATGGCGCACACCCTCCGCGAGTCCTCGCAGGCCAAGGACCCCGCGGCCTTTGACCGCGCCGTGCAGGACTTCTTCGGCTGCCCACTCCCTCCGCGCACCCAATACATCAACCCCGAGCTCACCCTGTTCCTCCTCTCCTTCATCTTCACTCTGCGCGAGGACGTCCCCTCCGGCGCGCGCCCCGCCGACCGCTTCGCCGGCACGCCCACGGGCCAGCTGACCGTCAGCTTCTGGCCTGACGCGACGTGCCAATGGCTCATCGACCTGGGCCACTTCTCCCCCAACAACGCCGAGATCGCCGTGCGCCGGTCGATCAAACCGCGCATCCTCCCGGCTCTCCCGACGGACGCCTTCACGCAGGCCCTGATTCTCTCCGACCCGACCTACCAGCGTCTAACCGCCGTCCTCCAGGGCCCAGTTCTCCTCTCCCCGGACGAGCTCACCTCCGCGCTGAAGACCTTCATCAACGCGGCGCGGACGCACGCCTACGACGACTACAACGACGACTCCGCCTCCTCCCTCTCCCTCTCCCTCCCCGGCGCCGCCGCCTCCGTCCAAACCATCTTCCTCGGCATCAACACTGCCCTGCAAAAGCTGCACGCCTACCCGGCCGGCGCCCGCACCACCAGCATCCGCGCCATCCTCGGGCGCAATGAGATCATCGGCCTCATCCACCACCTGCGGCTCTCGCTCGCCACGGGTGGCTACACCTCGCGCTTCACCGAGACGCCGCCCGCGCCCCCGTCCCCGTTCCAGACTACCCCGCCCCTCTCGCTAGACGTCATCGCCGACTGTCTTACCTCTGCCGTTGACGCCATCGGGCCCTCTGGCTGGATCGCCGCCGTCGCCCCCGTCTCCACCCCGGCGGATGGCCTGCACATCCCCAGCCAGGAGGCCGAGCTGGTCGCCGACCTGCAGGCGGAGGTGTCGGCCGCGCTGTCCGGCGCCGAGGAGGCAACCTACATGTGCGGCGTGCTGCGCGAGTACCTCGGCTACGCGGCCAGCGTGCAGCGGCAGCAGTCGCTCGCGGGCGGCCGGAAGGCCCCCGCGGTCGAGGAGCGCGACGACGCGGCAGGTATTGTGCGGTGCGAGAAGCTGAACGGCGCCGATCTGTTGGTGTTTGGGTCCGGCGAGGCCGACGGCGACGACGGCGACGGCGACGCCACGGGGAAGATGCTGCCGCTGTCGCTGAAGGCGCCGTCCTCCGACGTCAGCAAGACCAAGATGAAGAAGTCGACCGGCGAGGTGCAGTCGCGGAGCAGTCGCGAGATCGGCTACCTGCGACGCAAGGCCGCGGGGAAGTACTCGTTCGAGAGACTGGTTGTGTAAATACTTCAATGACGTGGATTACAGTTAAAAAAAGTTAGACTACCGTACAGTGAAAGCAGCTGGATTAAACTCGATCGGATCGTATGTACAATTTGTATCACTAGGTATATACGGAGTACGAGGAGAGCCAAAACACCCATTCTAGCCAAAGCTCCGCCGACACTCCTGACTAACTTTGGATGGTCATCATCACATTGTCCCATGTGGGCGGAAAACAACAACAGGTTTGGGTATCGTGATAGAGGTCTGGCCCGCCGTGGCGGGCAGGAAAATGCCCGGCCCATCCTTCATACCAACGCAAACGAGAACAAGCGCAGAAAACCAGAACGTTAGGGGAAGAGAAGAGAAGGAAGAGAAGAAGGACTCGTATGACATCGCAGGTCCATAATGATAACAGGTCATACCACGTACAAGGGACACCAACAGATCGTAACAAGAAACAAACCACCACCGGATATCAACCCCGATTACATCGTAATGGCACATGGACGATCCTGAGAACGAGAACCCGAGAGATTAAAAGCGCCAGCAGATTTGGCGCCAGGGGGAAACCTTCGACCCGCGCCATATCCCACAACCCCCGAATCGAGACCGAAGTGAACTCCACATAATCATAAAAATAACAGAATCGGCGAATGAGGAGCCTGCCTCTCAGCTTCCAGGTAGATTGGCACCCGCGATGGAACCCTCCGTGCGCTCCTTCAGTCGGACGGCCTGCGCTTCCAGCGAGCGTGCCATGAGCTTCGTCACCGGCCAGACGGCCGCACGGTCTAGCAGGCTTGCCGTCGCAACCAGGATCTGGCAACCGTAGCCACCTTCGACGACGCTAGGGAGCCGTTGGAGGACACTCAACGCCGCGGCCGAGGCGCCGCTTTGGACTTCCTTCTGCATTTTGCCTTCAATGGTCGAGAGGATCTCCTTGACCTTGTCCAGCAGCTTGCAGTCCTTCTCATCCAAAAGCATCGAGGCTGAAGCTTGCTCCAGGTCGATTTCGTCACGACCCAGCAGCCCCAGATAGGACCCGACACGCTCCTGCACTGTCGTGACCCATTCCGCCAGAACCTGTGCGCAGTCAAAGGCACACATCGCGCTCTGGATGGGAAGGTCCCGGCAGGTGAATTCGGCGAACGTGTTCCCCAGCTGATTGGACATGGAAATGGAGTCCGCCGCATAGAATGCGGCTTTTCGCAGATGCCGCTCCCGTTTCGATTGGCCCGGGCGATTTGCGCCCAAGAATGCCTGCATCGGGTTTCCCTGGGTGGGCGTTTTCGAAATGGCCAGCTCCCCAACTCCCAGATCAGCCACGGAATCCCGGCGGTGGTGGTCCGCCTGGTTGCCTTGTGTGATGGAAGGGTCGAGAACGTCAGCGGGTGCGTCATCCGCCTGCTGAACGATGTCCGTGCCCCGGGCGAGCTCGTCCGACATGGCATTCCAATCGCGCTGCCAGAAGGCTTCCTTGCACCGGCCGAGATTGACGAACAGTCGCACGTAGGCCAGATCCAGAAGCGGAATGCTGTCTGCGGACAGTGGACCCGCCCCGTAGGGATTGGGACGCTCCAGGCTATGCACAGGATTGCTCGCCCATGCAGTTTGCCACGCTCGCAAGGCGGGCTCGATATGGGCCTGCATGGCGTCCGTTTCTCGCGACGTCCATTGGCGACCCATATGACGCTGACGGGTTTCCCAGATGTAATTGTGCAGGGCATAGATGAGGACAAGACAACCAAAGGTACTCGGCTTCAGGTCTCCACTGGGAGCATCCTCGGGGGACGAGGGCGGTTGGGGCCTAGCTTGCTCTCGTTGACTGGCCGTCAACAGTGTCGTGAGCGCCGTCGAGAAGGATGAGCCGCTCCGTGCGGACGGATGACCACCCATTTTCCTCCACGCCTGAGGGGACTCTGCGGCCCAGAGATCCTCTTGGCAGGGCAACTCCAGGCGGATCTCGGAATTAGTCAACGCCGGCGCATGGTTGTAGGCGGAGACGAGGAAACAGGAGAGGCAGAAGATGGCGTAGAGGGTCCGTTTCCGCTCCTCGACGATCTTCCAGTCCAGCCAATCCCGGCGCTCTTCGGTCTGGTGGCCCGGATTCGAGTTCCATGCTTCTCGGTCGGTCCCGGTGCTCAACCCGGTATTCAAGTAGTCCTGCGGGAGGTCCTTGGCATCCAGATGGTGGTTCAGGCCGGCAGCGCGGGCCAGGCTGACCAAGGCGGCACAGTGGGTACTGGCGATATCCGCCGAGGTCTTATCGCCGCAAGTGTGTCCGTAGATCACATTCAGCAGCATGGCTTGGACCAGCCATAGTGGCGTGTTGTGAACGGAGTTGTCGCGGGTCGGATTTGAGCGGCTGATGGCGGAGGACATGTCCGCCTTGCGACGCTCCTCTAGATACAGCTGGATCATCTTCTTGGCAGCTTCGAAGAGATCCTTGGATGAGGCGGTATCCAACTCATAGAGCGCGCCGATGGCGGCCATGGAGAGGATGAGACAGCCGCCCCCACCGGCGACGCCGGTGGAGCTGAGGTTCAGGTGGCCGCTGGGGGTGCGAAGGTTGTTGGTGTATTCGGGTGCTTGGAAGTCCAGGGTGGGGATGTGGAGGAAAGGCATGTGCGGGTGAAAGTAGGTGATATAGGCGGAGATGTAGCGTTGCATATCTGGGGTGCTGGGCAGCTGGCCGGAGGAACCGCTAAAACTCGCGCGCGAAAAGAGATCGCGGCACTGAATCATACTGCTGGCGGGCTGGGAGTACTTGCGGTGGTTGAAGCCGGTGGGTTGGGCCATGCTGGCTAGTAGAGCCTGTCGGGTGGAGTCTGTAAAGGTATCCGTGGAGGTTGGGGCATGGAGAGTTCGTAGGGCACTATTCGCGAAAGGCAGGTTGAGAGGATTAGGAGATTCTCCGCTTGTTGCCATAGAGGATGAAAACATACTCTGCGAATGCCCTCCCAACAGGGGTTGGCCCACCGACGTCATGGATGGAGGGGTGGCATAGGTTTCAGCAAACGGGTTCGGCGCCATTAACGACTTGGGCGAGACGGTCTCTGGGGGGATGCCTAAATCGTTAAAAGCGGGGGTGTAGTCAACAGCAAATTGGTTGGCATGGGCGCCCGAGTGCGGCGGAAACGGGTTGTGCCAGCTGGCGGAGGACATGGAATAGCGGTGGGATCCATCCATCATGGCCTCGCTGATGCCGCTCTGGCTCCCGGTGCTCATAGCAGACGGAGACGACTCATCGATGGCGGATTCATTGTTCCCTTTGCCCATGTGCATGGACTGGTCGAATCCGTTCATCCACTCGAAGCCGAACTCGTCCTCCATCATTGGGTCGGTGGCGGTCGGGGGCATGCCGTGGGCGGGGCCCTGGGTGTAGGGCGACGCGGGCGAGTCATGGCCAAAGCCCTGCGGGGAGCCTCCGAAATGCAGCTGGGCGGGATTTATGGTGCTTCCGTGACCCATGAGCATCTCTCCCATGCCCGTGTCGAAACTGCCATAGACCGGAGCAGTTCGCAGGCCGCCGGCGAGATCCATGGGCAGTCCGTGGGTCTCCAGCTTGGACAGGCCATTGACCGACGGATGACCAGCCCCATACCCGCGATAGTCCAGATTCGAGCCCACGGGCGCCGAGCCCAGACTAGGATGGTAGGCATGGCCCGGGTGATGGGCGGTGGGCGGCGGGTTTGTGCCGTTGGGGAGGCCGAGGGCGGCGCCATCGATATGACTGATGGTATTGGCCCTCGGGCGCATGGTATTGGAATTGTTGGCAATGGAGTTCTTGCGCACGCGGTTGGCACCGGCGCCAGCGGCTCCGGTGCTCTCTCTGCGACCATTGCGAGGGCGCGATGACGGGGTAGTAGTCATGTGCAGCTTCTGTTGGTGTCGCAAGAGGAGATCCCGACGGGCGAAACAGCGGGCGCAATCGGGACATTCGAACGGCTTCTCCTTGGTGTGAGAGCGCTCGTGGCGTTTGAGATGTTCCAGGCGGGCGAAGGAGCGACCGCAGGTGGTGCAGCCATGGGGTCTCGGCTTGTCGGTTTTGGGCGGGGGGATATTAGGTTGACCGTTGGCCTCGACCTTTTTGGAGTCCTTGGCCGGTGCTGGATGAGGGACAAAGGGCGAAGGTCAGGGCCGGGTCGGTGGCGGGGAGTTCACACCGGAGACTTACCAGAGATGTCAGGGACCTCACTGATACTGGCGAGATCTTTGGGGCTACTGCCCAACTCTTGACCCACCATGGTGTCTAATAGCATACTATGACCCTGGGTAGGGGGAAATGATAAGGAGTCACGGTGGTGGTGAGAGTGATGGGGAGTGGTATGGTTGATAGTGGTGGGGGATAAGCAGACGGAACGATCTCAAGAGGACGTCACTGCGGCAAAGCGGCGAGTGGTTCCCGAGGGTCAATACGGGAGAGAAGGCTAATCCAGAGAGACGTCCGACATTGACTAAAGAAGGTTAGAAGAGAGTTGAGATAGGGGGGAGAGAGAGAGAGTTGAGGCAGTGAGAGAGGTCGTGTAAGAGGGAGACAGCCGGGGAATTGATCGAGGGAAACAGCGTAGTGGGACTGACTGGGGGGGCGGGAACTGGGGAAAGCTTCGAGGGGGCTTACCGGGAGATGTTCAACGGGGAAACACGCCACGGGAATTGCGATTCCGTCCACAATGGAGCAAATGGGCAGTGGTTTGGGAGGGACAAGGGAAACCCACGAATGATGGAGTTCCCAGGAGGGTCAATGAAGCGGGAAAGTGGTGGCAAGGTGCAGGTGGTTCCTGGAGACGTTGGATCTCAACGATTAGCTGGAGCAAAGTTTGGGAGAACCACGGGTGGAAGACTTACCGATGGAGCTGATTCAGGGGAATGATAGAGGAGAGTAGAAGGGAGTATGGCGTAGAGAAGGTAGAGGAGAGAAGAAGAAGAGGGAGAAGAGAAGAGAGAAACAGATGGAGGGACAGTGATAGGAATGAGGCGCCGGAGATAACCGATCGGCGGGTAGTGGGAGGTGAGATAATAATGGAGTGGGACCGAGGGATCGGAAGAGCAAAGGGAGAGAGGAAGAGGGAGAGGGAGGGAGAGAAAGATGAAGAAGAAGAGAAGAGAGAGATGTAGAGAGGATGTAGAGAAGAGGCAGAGGGAGAGAAGAGGAAGAAGAGAGATGTTATGCTGCTGTATGGTGGTACCTCCTTCCAGGTACCAACCAGACCAGGCGTGGTGTGACGGTGACTTAAGCCGATGTATCGACGGCCGAGTAGGTCGATTTCCCCCGTCTTTTCGACTCTCCCTTTTTTTCTAAACCGGCTCCTTTCTGTCTCCATCTTCTTGAGCCCTTCAATTCCCTTTCTTTCCTCCTCTCTTCTTCTCTCTTCTCCGTCTTTTCATCTTTTTGAACTCGTCTTGTACTCTGTAACGATACCTTCTCCCGCCAATCATCGTCCGGACCGAGGTGGACCCGAAGGTCAAATCACAATCCCTGATTGGTCCCTAGAGGACCAGTGACAGGCCACGATGAGCCCCACAGAGCCAGTCACGGGGTCCACCGCGTATCGACGACGTTTTGTGACGGTATTTTACATCCTCAGTGCGTCCAGCCTGAATGGACTCTCACCACGGACACTTCCAATCTACCTCGACTTCTTCGCGTTTACCTACATCCAACATCGACGACATCGACGACTCCCTTACGGTCTTCTCTCTCCCATCCTTATTTCGGATCCCAATCAACAGTCCGCTTGTCTCTCGGGAGAGCAATCAACTCCAATACGAACCCCGAATCTTATCACCCAGCCTAACCCAGTCAGGCAGGTCTGACCCCTGGTCTAGTCCAAGTCGTCCAGCCTCCGATGTTGTCGCCCTGCTATCTTTACCCACTTTGGTTTCTATTCTTATGTCGACAAGGTCAACCGCAGGAATCCACGAATGCCTCCGACGACATCTCAAAGAGCGAAGACAGGAACAACCCGGATCTGTGGATTGCCCGGGACTCTTCAGCGTTGACCTCGTTTCTCCGCCGCTGTCCCAGCTTCATTTGAGGCATCGGAAGCTGTCCGACACCATCAACAAAGGATCCATCCAGATAACCATCCTCCGGGTGTACACCCCGATAGCGCCAAAACCATCCTACGGAATACTTTCTCTTCCCCTGGTCGTGGAGCATGCATCGTGTCGGATGCACATCAGTGGACCCAGTCCAATCACGGACCCTCTCCCTGCTCCTGACTTGCCTGGTGCCTGGTCCTGTCATTCCGCCGATTCCACAAAAGAATCATCCTAGAACCCCGGATCCAGCGCCATCCGTGGTCGGCAAATGCGGTGCGGATGGTGCCGAGGGGGGGACGTCTTAGTCCATTCCACCCATTCATCCAATTCCTACCCACTGCGGTATTATCTCAAAAACATGGTGAATCCTCGAATCATCCGCTGTGAGACGCCTCCGGTGATGTAATGCCCACATGGACACTCCCAATTATTCATCCTCCGGGTCAGCAATGGCCCCGATCAACCATGGGCGCTGAGTGGCGGTTGGCGCCGCAATATCGCCCTTCCTCCCCCTCCCAAACAGGCAAATGCGGCATAGATCGCAATTCTGCTCCCATCCTCATCACAACTTCGTCTCAGTCATCATCATATGCGCCATTTTGTGGGGGAAGGTTCGTGTGGGGGATTCCTTCTGATTTGCCAATCCTCATCCGCTCGATCCGTTGCCCGGTGTGGGCCATCAAACCGTCGGTCATCAACCCGTACTATGGGCTTCCCAACTGTCCCGTCTCCAGCTCCATCCTTCCAATCCCTCCAACAACCCAACGTCGAGAGGTCGATCGAGGTCCTAGTTAGGCAGCCAATCGAACTCTCCTCGTCCAACTCGCTTCCCCAGACCTTCCATCCGCTCAGACGCTATTGAAGACTTGGCGTCTCCAGAGCTCATCCTCGCTCGGAACCACCCCTGGGATTCATTCCTCCCATTGGATGGTCCGGCCGATCGTCTGAACTTCCCCAACCATGCGTCCCCTGACATTCCTGGGGGTTCCGGTCGGTCCTCTGGGGTGGGAACGCTTTCTAGAAGGGAAATCCACCCTCCAGCCTCGTCACCACCGCTGGCCACTGACCACGTCCCTGGTTCCATCATTGGTGTCGTTTTGATTGGTTTCCGTCTCGGTTCCCTCGTGTGGCCGCGGAATTTTGACTTCGAGAGCTCCATACTGGGGCCTTTCCACCAGCCGAGACAAACCAGTTAAGCAGGCTGGCTCCAAAAAAAAAAAAAAGTAAAAAAAAAGATTCCAACCCCAGAACAAGTTTTCTCGATCGGCTGATTCCGCCGCGGGAAACGATGGGCTCCGTTGTCCCCAGGAGGCAGCCTTTGCGGCAGCGCGCGTTAGACTGTGGGACGGTCCCCAAACTTCCTTCTCATTGGGGCACTCTGACCAGGGAACAATGCCTCCCGCTGAAGCTGCTGAAGACCACTCCTGGTCAATAATAAACAACAAGAGGCGGGAAGATGGACCCAATCCCATCCCCCGGACCTAATTGGTCAGGCAAAGAGTTTTCCACCACATTTCACTGGCCAACAATACATTAAGTCAAGCAGGATCCCTCGACTCCCTGCATGAGGACCGTGAGATGGACTAGTGTCTGCTGCACCGCAGCATACTGGAGGGTTAGATGAGTTGCATGCGTTGGCGCTGCATCCCACGTTATGACGTTGGGGTTCGGTACTGTCGCGCCAGAACTCCGTATGAATATCCTGATGGCGTATGTCTTCAATATACTCCGTAGACTCGGATGATTTGTGGATGGCTTCCTATAATAATTCCCTCGTCCACAGAGTCCCATCGCTAGAAACAACAAATGCAAGTCACTCAGAAGCGAGGCGTATCCAACCAGCGTCCTTCGCACGGCCCTTTATTGACACCTCAGGCCATCTGCACCGCCGACCGTTTCCCACTCGAGTTAGTGACGGCCGACAGTCAGGTGGTATGCGGGATATGGTGGATTACGAATGAGCGTTATCTGATGCCGTCGTTTCGCCATTCCCAGCAGGCCACCGGGACGATCTCCCTGGCGCCTACTCGGCGCTTCCATTCGGTCCGTCATTGGCGGACGCTGCCTGTAGAGAGGGTGTGAATGAGTTGTAATCACTGGCAGCATACCAGGCCCCATCTTGAAACGGAGACTGGTGCAGCCGCGTCCACCGCGCACTGATCTTCCTGCGTACGAGCTTATACGGAGCGATGGAACTCTCCACGGACCAACAGATGCACCGGAGATGCACATGGCGCTTGATCATTCTCCCGCTGGGCATGCAATTGCATGGTCGATCCCTCGTGCGAAACAGAGGTTGGGGTAGAATTCTCCGATATTGCGCATAAGTCTTACGATCGGGCGCGCCTGGAGGGCCGATGGATGGTCTTTGCGCCGGCTCTATGCAAGATGGCATCACTGGTATGTTGTCTAGATGCGACCATGTATTCCGCGTACCACGCTCTACGAAAAGGGTACTGTTGTAAACGTCTACTCTATCCCAGTGTCAGAAGCACTTGGTGCCATGTGGATATATATCCGAGTCCCGATGGGCTTTCTCACAGTGCGCCACTCTGACTTCCCACGACCTCCCAAGACAGCCTTTCTGCAATGACGAGTGGGTTTATTCCTCAAAGCACGCCATTCGAGCTCGACCAGGGGTTTGATAGGTGCGTGGCTATTGTCACAGCTGGCTGTCATACAGGATGCATGCAGTGTCCGCTAGTGCGATCCACCAAGGCCACTGCGTGAATCCCGGCTAAACATCGCGCAATAAGCCCACAGCCCATGTTCGAGCGGATTTAATCTATCTCCCAACAATCACGACACGGGCATTGCTGTTTCAGATTAAATCGGCGGGATGGCACTTCTCCCTATCTTGGCTAATGAACCCGATGCAGAATCCAATCGCCCACGCCAAAGAATATAAGGCAATACGCGCGGCATTCTTCATATGCACCAAAGACACACAGACACAGCATCCCCGGTCTAGCGTCCTCTCTAAGCCAATGTAGTGCAAGTGCTTGTGGGGGCCCAGCGTCTACCGGACAATTGACCACTGCATGATTTGTAACATCACACGGGGGCCATTCTGGACTAGACCTGGCCGGAGCTCAGACAAAAGCATGAGACGAATACAACCTAGGTACAGCGTACAATCCAACGTCGTATCACGTCTGCTCAGTGCTCGAATCTCTCGATTAGTGTCTCGGTCGACAACGCGGCTCCATCAGCTGTCGATTTAGTTGCTCCTGGAGTTGCCGCTACAGGATAGCTTGCTCTAATTAACCCTTTTACAAAACGACGGCTGGCCTTGACCCGCGAATCGCAATCAATCGCCATGGCAGGCTTTACTCGGTCGGGAGTATTCTCGCCCCTCGGATTATGGTCGTCGCTGGAAAACGCCGCGACCGTGGTGGAGCCCTGCGTCCACCACCCTGCGGCTGAGCATGGACGATCCCGTGCGCTACCGACCAGCCGGCCAAGGCAGGACCTCAGTCCTCCGGACGATATCATTGGGGCTGGAGGATTCTGGGGAAATAGTACGACAGCGATCGAGGCCGTTTCGGTCTTACTATTGCGTACGGAGCCTTAATGCAATGCGAAGAGCTCTCAGACAGGCGATGGGGTTGTTTTGACGGGAGGCCATGTTGGGATTGGATTCGTTTCTCTCCGAACTCATCCAAATGTCTACAGTGTCCAAGGAGGGACGCACTGTCTTGGTATGATTCAGGCTATTATTATCCTCCTGCAGAAGTACGTACGGTACGCCCTGTCAAATGACTGGCAACGATCGCTCCAGACGCACAAGCCTACTTCTGGTCCCTGCAGCCACCGTTTACAGACCGGGGTTGTTGCGTAGCGCATTTTGCGCGTTTGCCATTGGTAAATTGCATCAGCGACGGAGACACGCCGTCGAAAGCACCTGCTAGACAAACATTCTCCCTTGGTCGGAGTATTGTTGGGGTTGTTGGGAGCTCAGGAAGGGAGTTCCAAGCTCGGAGGTCTGGATGTTTTACTCTCTGGGATCTGACGCATTCGTGGTGTGCACTATGTAGGGTGGGATTTCTGGCTCGTAGTTGGGCCTGGTCTACCAGCATGAAGTGCTCTAGCGTTCTTAGCTGATACGGCAAAGTATCAGTCTCATGCCAGACCTCAGAGTCATTCTCATCTCCGGCAACCCTTTTCTGGAAGACGCAAAGCTTTCTGGAAGAAGAAAAGAAAGCTTCCAAGGACAAACAATGTAACCGGCAAAATCCGGTCGAGTAGAACATTTGAGAGGTGCGCATGAGATGTTTTCCACTTGAAGCTGACAACTATCGCATGGTGCAGGGGTGGGCCGGAATATTCGTCATGTTGTGAGACTGACGAGTGTCATCTGTGGTGATCAAAGGATGATATAGTTGGTGTTTCTGTCACCTTGGTTGCCTCGCTGCAAACAAACATCTCGTGTAGCCTCGACAACTTGACCTCTATGCTGTACCATATTCTCACAGTTCAGGATAACAGAAGAGAATCGTCTTCATTATACCACTCAACAAGGACTGTTGTTACAATCTCTGTGTCATATTGAAGGAACTGTGTTCAGCAATAATATTGGTAATTCCAAAGCCACAGGTTCTTGCACAAACGACATGCAGATTGAGTACTTCAGCATCCCTGGACTTTTACCCTTACTGTCTAGATTTACGTCACGGGTTACACTGAGTACCATCCATTCATCTCAAAGGCAACGCCATATTCCAGCAGCTTGGTAACTGTCTACGTCGTCAACAGACGGGTAGAGAACACCTATAGCAGACATACACACCTAGGTAGATACTTCAAGCCAATGTTGCACATGAGAATTACAATGTGAGCTAATCCGAATGAGCTTACGCTGCTGGTGAGACTAGCCCTACTATCACGTTAGATAGTCAACCGGAAAAGGAGGACGGATTTGACGTTATCCATTTTATTTACAAGTCGCCTGTACTCTTTCATGAAACTCTTGACATGTTCCAACCAGGCACATGCCCTTGCTGACATCCTGATTGTCAAGTCTCTCCCCCTCCTCCATGCACGAACGAAAAGCCTTCTCCATATCCCAATAGAACGGTCTTCTGGTAGAAAACAAACGGTCAATGGACCCCAGAGTCCGATTTTGAGTCTCTGGATAGACCAAATAGACTGTGAGAACCCATAGAGAATTCAACCCAGCCAGGAATAAGTAACTACGGCTCCCAAACTTGCGAACATAAAAGGGTTGATAAACGTCGCCACCCCGAGACCACTAGCCCAACCGGTGATACCGAACCCATTTTCCTGTGCCCGTAAGGTAGATGGGAAGATCTCTGTCGGTATAAGAAAGGTAACCATTCCCCAGGTCGCGACATATCCCAGGTTGAACAGGAAAAGCATTGCTACAGCAGCGGGGGCAAATTGGTCCGCTCTCTCCGGTCGATGAAGGGAAGCCTCGTAAAGGGCCCCCCCGCCTGGAATACCAAAGGGCCAAGTTGGAGAAATAGTAGAGCGCCCTGTGAGAAGTTTGGGGACCTACCACAGTTCAGCGGTAAATAGTACCAAGGAGCCAAATATCAAACACTTTCGTCTGCCGATGCGGTCCACAATCTGCGCACTGATTAAGGTGCCAATAAGACCAATTGAATTTAAGCCACCCGCAAGGCCATTTTGTGTAATCTCAGTGTAGCCGGCTTGGCTTAAGAAGAATGGGCGAATATGCCGTGATAGCCTGTGGAGGTAAGAATCCATTAGCATGCTTCAAAATATACACCCCTCACAGTGCCTACTGTGATTCCTGCCCATGACGCCATGATCTGAAGCCAGAAACAAAGCCAGGCTCGTCGACCAAGGTTAGCGCCCTGCTTTTTCCTTTTCCTGCCAGAATCTTGGTGAATTGACTAGGCGAACTCGGTTGACTATCCTGAGCAGTAGTGACAATGTCTATGTATTCGCGCTCAATTTCCATCTGCGTGACTTTGTAAGACCGAAGTTTTGTTAATATTTACGATGCTGCCCGGCAACAATTTGATGAAAAGCAACAATATCAACGCTGGAACACACTGGAAGGCCAATAAAAAGCGCCTGCGTATATCAGAGTAGCCATTGTTAATAAAAGCAAGGCCAAACGACAGCCAGTATGCGACGGAATTCCCTAGATCTGAAAAGTAGCCGGGTAAATATATCAAGAAGCCGCCGCCAGGGTGAGTATTCTACCTACAGTTTGAATGAAGACATATCCTAGGAATCCCCCCGGTGGTCCGCTGTCGATGTCTCTGATACCAATACCGGTGCGATGCCAGTTAATGTTAGTGTCTCCCGGCTGAGCATGTACTGTCCCATCCGGTTCACCAATTCCAACTTCTAACGTATGTCGGGGAGCTGTTAACACCATCCATGACACCTTGATCATATCCTTCGAAGAATATGCAGACAAGGGAGAAGACATAGATCGCAATGTTCAGCTGCCGTGGGGATAGCCACCGCCGCACTGCGGAGTAACATGATTAATGACACTTTGATTGTCTCGATATGAAATGATGACAATAATTGATTGTAAGGGATGTGACTTCCTCCAGCCTCTTGGGACAAGGGGATTTGTGGAAGCTGGATCATTTTTGATGTGAATTGCTGTTTGGCTTGAGCCACTCCTGATCCCATGCTCCCCTTGGCCCTCGAAGAGAGACACAATAAGCAGCTCGGAACTTCCTAGATCAGCTAGGTAGAAGAGAACTATCTCTCCGCGGTAGGAGATATATCGGTAATAGGCTCGGTGATGCTCCATTTAGCCGCTTAAGCAATAAGGTGTTTTCACGTTGGAGACGCTCAGCTTTGAGCAGTTCAACTGTCACATGTACCATAAGCAATACATTGATGGACTTTATTGGCGTGATAGATTTGGATGCCAACGACGCTGGCATATTCATACTTTATGTGTAATATAAAAAGACAACGAAATGAGGAATAAAATAACTCGAAGATCCGGCTCCGGTAGAATTTGAAGTTTAGCGAACATTGGGCTACGTAGGTCTAGTACTCAGTAATTCACATTGCTCAAACACGTTCAATATAATTTGCGTATCGCATAGCATACTAGTCTGTGTACTCCGTATGTTTTTCATGGCTGATGTAAGGGATGAACATTCCAATGATGTCATTCGATAAAGCAAGTTTTCTATGTAGTAAAACTCCGGATTGAGATGCAAGGGTTACGTGGCCCAGGCTAGGGCTCAATATAGAAAACGACGAGTTATCACCGTAAAAATTCTCTCTGTTCTTTCGTATCTGAGGAATCGAGAATCCATATTCCAAATTAGTAACATGGACGACAGAACAGGTACCAATAAATAGAAAGCTTGTTCTCGCTTCGCACTAATTTCTTGACAGCGGTCCTGTCAGGGCGGCCAGTGATTATTAAAGCCCTGGAAATCAGCTCACCGACACTTCCGGAGCCCATCAAATTTGACACGACGGCCACTGCTCTTGGAAATGTCATCAACAAGGGACAAACTATCAAGGAAGGGGCCGACTATACCCTTAGTATCACGTTCGAGGTTGACCAACAAGTCAACGGGCTGACGTTCCGGCAAACCGTCAAGCGAGCAGGTTTGACGGTGTCCGACATCGAAAAGACCATTGTATGTTTGTGGTCCCGTCTATCTATTCTGGTGTACTAATTAAGATAGGGGGACTATCCTCCCCTTCCCAACGGTGCTGTTTACACTGTGGCTGGTGAGTACCCATTCTAATGAAAAGATTCTGACCTAATTCCATCTCCAGTCCACTCAGACACTGCCCCTTCTGGGGTGCTAGCGCGTTCTGGACATTATACGGCTTTATGTAGGATTACAGGAGGGAACTGTGGTGTGGTTGGAGATTTCCAGTGGTCCTATAAGATCGGAAAAGAATGGAGTGAGTAACCAGAGTATGAGGTATGATTTTTGCCAGTCTTGATTGTCCGTTTGTGTCGGGTCTCATTACGCATATTATATTGTCAATATCGTCACGTCAAAATGACCACAGGCACCAGAAACGCAGTCCAGCTGGTGTTATTGCGTCACTTCAGCGCACTGAAATGATTTAACAACAATCGATGTTACAATGCCTACTATGCGTTTGACGGGAGTTCCCATGGACGCGGTTATAATCCATGAATGATACATCTTAGTTGCCCATGCCCCCAAGCTCGCGGTTAGTTCTCAATCCAGAAACCGTCTCACTAGCACATTGAAGCGGGTGTTTTCTGTCTTAACTTTTTCAGGCGAAAGTTGACGCAGGTACTGGCCTGCGAGCTGACTCCAGGCATGGTATGCTAATTGGTTGGTATACATACCACCTTTCGTTTCAGCGATTGTGTTTTGTAAATGCTGGACTTCATTCTCATCGATAATCTTATGCATATATCGTACATGCCTCCTTGTCCACGTTGGCCAGAACAGCACCGTGGGCGACAATTCGCAAATCTCATCCTGATGCTGGAGGGATAACTGTTTAGGCAAAACTACTGAATGATAATTCCATTCAAACGCGGAGAAGGTGTCGTAGCTACTTATCCAGCGTGTCAAGAATGAGGAGTTCGGTCGAGCGAGGATGACAGCGTTGCACAGTCCATGGCGGTCGCCTCCTTCATTTCCTAGAATTACGTCCTTCTCGGCATCAAGAAGAGCATCAAATGATTGCAGAGATATAACATCCATATCAAGGTAGATGCCACCTTCCCGTTGAAGAATATCCAAGCGGATGATATCAGCGAGATGCGATAATTGCCATCTCTGCTTGGTTTGTAGGGGATATTCATCGCCCAGGTTATGGTGAACCAGGGTCAGACTGGGACGCAGCTTGCGAAACCAGATATTGTCCTCGTTGATAGATGTGTAGTGTAGATTAAGCCGGTCGGGTTGGATGGAGTCAAGAGCCGACCGCATTGTGAGATAGTTCATGAATGTCAGCTCTGGATTGTTGAGCCAGATGACATGGACAACCTTCGGAATCGGCACTTTGCTGGATTCATGGTTGATGAAACAGCTTCTCTCCATGGCCGTCTCTTGGAAATCGAATAATTCAACACGAGGTTCGCCAGTGAATGTTTCGATAAACCAGTCGAGATCTCGAACATAACCAAAGGCCAAGTACAGTGTGACAACCAGGACAAGAAGCACCGAAAATACCCGACAGAGTCGTTTAACTCGCCGCATGGCAACTGACTGGAAGATAGCTGACTGACTATACTTGAAGGCACTGAAAGTCTTCATCGGGTGAGTAGAAGTGAGCAGTGTCTACATATACACCCTAAGGCATGCAAGTTGCAGATCATTTGGGCTGCGTTGATCATTCACGGGAACGAACAGTATCACAGCGACTCCCCACGTGGTGTTGATAGAATAGTGTATTACAGTGTGGCGTCCAACATTTGTTTGCAGCAATCTTGCAATTATATATCCCGTATTCATAAATGTTATATCACCACATTCGTTCCCATGTGCGGCGTACTATGTTCATCTGCGCAAGCTCAGCTCTGTGTTTCTCCTCCCAGCCGCCATCTTCCCACTCGCGGCACTCCTCGTCGATCTCCGCCTTGCCGGTGTAGATATCCGCCGTAGCGGGATCAACCCATTTGGTCCTCTTCAGAACCTTCCAGAACATATACATGACCACAAAGAATGCCAATCCGAAGTACGAAGTCACAAACCCTTGGGCGCTGAACGGCTGGAACACCGCAAAGCCGTTGAAAAGCGCCGTGGTAAATCCGAGTATCACAGCCATAATGGCCATATACGGCTGCAGCGGGGATATCCATGGCAAATAGTTCTTGCGGTCAATGCCTTGTGCACGCAGTGCCCGGTACCAGCCCAGAAATACGCAGGCCATACTTGTGTAGGTGAGCACCAGACCGATGGTGGTCAAATCTACAAACCAGTAGAACACGCTGATTGAGGAATTGTCGGCCACGAGAAATGTGACGCAAGAAAGAAGCGTGACCAAAATCACGCAGTAAATCGGGACACCCTCCTTGGTGCATTTTGTCAGGAATTTCGGGGCCTGTCCATCGCGGGCAAGCGAGTATAGCGTACGACTGGAGCTGTACAAGTAGGCGTTTCCACAAGACCAGCCCGAGAACAGAATCAAGACGTTAATGAGATCAGGCAATCCGGTAATGCCCAGATTTTCGATCCCGATCACCCAAGGAGATGCGGCCGAACCGGATTCGCCAGAGTCAATGGCAGACATCAATCTATCATCATGCGAGTCGCAGATTATGCCTACACCCAGAACGCCGATTACATAGAAACCGACGATCCGCCAGAAAGTCATCTTGACGACCCTCGGAATGGTTCTCCGCGGGTTCTGGATTTCACCAGCGGCCAGGGCAGGTAAATCGGGCCCGGCGATGGTGAAAGCGGCGTAGATCATGACAGAGAAGAACCCCAGGAACCGCCCGGTAGCTCCGTCTGTGTAGTATTCGTACATGACTCCATCTGTCCAGTGTCGGAACCCATAGGCGTCGTGCTTGGGATTGCCGCCGACCATGGTGATGAAAGTAAGGAAAATGAGACCGAGGAGCAGGAGAATTTTTGTCGACGCCATGATGAACTCGGCTTCACCATAGTACTTGACCGCAACTATGTTCAGGAGGAAACATATAACCATCGCCATGGCGACCCACGCCGCGGGGTTGACATCGATTTGCCAGTATTCCATAATGAAGGCGACAGAGGAGTATTCGGTACAGACGAGCATAAGACCGGCGTAAAAGTAAACCCATCCCCTAGAAGAGCTCTTGTCAGGTCTGATCTTCAAGGTATGATAGAAGCAAAGGGAACGGACATGGCGAATCCAAATGCCGGGTCAACATATCGTGCAGCCAATTCGAAAATTGAACCTCGAATGGGCAGATATGCGCACATTTCCCCAACGCTGAGATTAATGGGAAGGATGAAAGCTATTCCCCATACAAGGTATCCCAGAAGCAGCGATAAAGGTCCTGCATCACGAAGATAGGCACCAATTCCGACGAATAAACCCGTGCCGATCGAACCCCCGATGGCCATCAACTGCACATGGCGAGAGGATAGACCCCGCTTTGTCTGGGGAAAGGGAACGATGCTGCCGGTATCAGCATCTTGGCTGGAGAGGGGTCGATCGTGAGTAGAGTCTTTCTCCTCCATGTCGGGAGGGGGGAGAAAATGAGAAAATGACCAGAAGAACTGGGGTGTCTAGTGCATTGCGCTGGGGGGACGCACTGCTGTTATATGCCGCCGCCACGGCGCCTGGACGAAGGCTTCACAAGAACTTTAGAGTCAGGCATAGTCGATAACGACGGGCAGATAATAGTAGCTAGGGCCCGTTCCCGATAAAAACCGCGATAAATGGGGGGAAGGGCATGCGACAGTCGCAGTCTGTTCCAGCCAAGAAGCCAGTCCAAAGCCCATGCCGGGGATTTAAGCTTGCTTGGAAAGGTTTACAACCGATAAGAGCGGAGAATGAGCGGGATCAACGACGCTATCCCGAGGGTTATACCTGAAGAGGGAAGAGAAGGCGACATGACGGGGTTGCCAAGTGATACCAAGTGATAAGCGTATCGGAGATGGTCATATCGTACGACACATCGACTTGCGAGAAAATATAGAGATCCTGAGGAATTTCGACTGCACCGCGAAAGATATGGAAGTATACAACAACCGGACGCTGAAAACTGAATACTACGCAGAGAACTATATAAATGTCCACCAAATCTCAAGAGACAGCCGCTGCCCTCTGACCCCTCACCGGCGAGGCGAGTTGCTTGCATCCAGCTCAGTCGGTCCATGCGCTTGCGGACCAACCTGGGGAAACATGGGTGCCTCCCAACTCCAGTGCTGGCTTGGTTGTGGCGGTGATGGCGAAAATGTCCGCTGTGTGGGATTCGGACTTGATACGTACGATGCGCTCTGATCACCAGGGTGCTGAGCGCTGCCCAGCTCGCTCTTCTGTCTCCATGGCTCTCCATGAAAGAGTGCCCAGCGTGCTGTTCTCTCAGACCGACTATCCTGAGACGACATCCACTGTTGGTAGACCCGATTACGGCCCAAGGTGAAGAAGAGTGCAACAAGGATAACGATGAACGCCACTGCCCCAGTAACGATTCCCGCTATAGCACCAGCTCCGAGGTGGGTGCCAGACGAGCCTGTTCCGTTGTTGCCCGCAGACGCCGTGGAACTCGCGGTAGAAGTCGTCGAGGGCAGGTTTCCTTCAGCTGGCATCGACTGTCCTGGTACCGACATATATGGATATTCCTTCGCCTTCTCGTATTGAGCTTGCCATGCCATAGTTTCATTCTGGAAGGTATCAGTGCAAATGTATCTCCGTCGTAGGAAAAGCGTCTCACCGGATTTATGACACCTACCATCCCATTCTGGATGCAAGAATCGATTGCTGTGCAGTAGAAAAAGATCGGCTCGGTGTCATTTACAACCAAATACCACGTGGGAGCCTACATCGCATCAGCTGCAGAACGTTTTCCATCCAGGTAGGTCAATCCCAGCTGTCATTATACCCACCGGTCCAACCAGCTGTCCATTTTTCTCGTTGAAGTTGTTGAAAGCACCCGAATAGAAGATATCTCCCGACGCTGGCACGCAAGGAGCGAGGTAATCTGCTTTGACCACCGAGTGATTCCGTGGATAGAACTGAAATTCGATCACATCCCCCACATTTGCCGTAATATCATGCGGTGAATACTGGTGAGGGTCCTCCTTCGACCCTACCTTCACGGTGTGTGTCGCGACAGAGGCCGAGGTGGTCTTCGATGAGGTCGTTCCTATCGAGGACGACATTATGTCAAGCACTAAAATAATAAGGCTAGGTTTGCTGTCCTATATACGCAGGTATCTGAAGCTGTAAAACAAGATGATCCCAAGGCTCAGCAATATGGAGATGGAGAGGTAGCAATACGGCAGACAGTTGTCGGAACACAACAAAGAGGGGCTGTCGGTTCTGTCAAAGATTTTTTTTTGACAAGGCTGCATTATGACCCATGTAAGCAGCCACTCTGGACGCGGTGGCGTGGAAGCGTTGTTCGTATACTGTGCTACAATATGCAGAAGAGTGGTTGGACAGGAACCTACCGGAACTGAACTCCTGAACAGCAAGGTACTATTGCAAACATATAAGAACAGTGTTCTATGTGTGCATATATCTGGAATTTAGATGAAGTCCTGAATTGTAGTGTACATTGGCCTTGCTGCCCTCATCTCGGCCAGTCTTCCTTTGTTCTCCATGTTCCAGATCGCCTCCCACACCGACGCTAAATCTGACCCATACGTTGGATGGACAAGCCCATGGAATAAAGCCCGATGGAGCCTGCCCTACCAAAAGCCGGTTTGTCTTGGTTGTACCTTCGAGTCCCAGGGCCTCTCTAACCCAGCTTACACACTTGCACCTTCGGGCCCAAAAGGAGTGGTTCGCCTTACTATTTCGCGTTCGGCCTTTGGCAGCATACCGCAGCAACCGATGACAACGGCAGCTCCACTAATAGCATATTCGCTGTCAGAGAATGTATGGTTTGTGGTCGACGCTGCTGCGTGAGGCTTAGCATCACTGCGTCGGAGTTATACCCATTGGAAGCTAAGCGCGCTTCACCTGCTGAATAACAGAGTATGCCAGATGGCATGTGGAATGATCTTAGGAATCCATTCCAGTGAGTCTGGTTTGGCCAAATTTACGTGTGTCGCTTCTTATGAATCATAGTGCCTACCGTGAGCAAGTACGAGAGCCATCATACTGACATCGTCTCTGTGTTCAGCTTGGGGAGGTTGAAAAACGCTTCATTCCTCATTTCGAAACTGAGCATTTCTCCACTATGTCACTGTTGCATATTGCCATTAAGTGCACAAGGAATGTATTCATAAAGACACATTATATGAACGACCATGTTCCGTAAGTCGTGTACTCGACTGTCACCATCTATAGCGTGTTTTGCCTCCAGCGCGGGTTCGCTGGGGTATGATCTGCAATCAGACCGACCGGCGATGGAAAATGAGTATGTCTTATTTGTGGAATGGGTTCTATTTGCAGGTGCGCTGTATTTAATCCAATTCAAATTCTGACTGGGGCAATTACTCCCGTTGGTGGAATCTTAATACTCCCCTCCGCAGAGCAACCTATCGTGAGGAGCTGACAGGGTATGACAAGAGAATAAATACTTCGAGTTGGTGGACCTCTTACAATGGTCTCAACCAAGCACTGCCTGTATCCTAGCATGAGTTATACAATGCACCTTGCCCTGCAGGCTTTGTTCTTTCTGGGTGCTTATGCCACCCCTTCCTACCGAGCCATAAAGCCACCATTCTTCCTGCTAGCCGGCGACAGCACAACCGCGACTCAATCCAGTAATGGTGGTGGCTGGGGCGATGGATTTATCAATACTACACTGTTTAGTGGCGCCGGAGGGCTCAATTTTGGGCATAACGGCGCCACCACCGTCAGCTTCCGTGATGGGGGCGATTGGGACAATGTTTTGAGCGAGCTGGCCGACCATAAGGCCCGCTACAACCCCTACGTGACCATCCAATTTGGCCATAACGACCAGAAAACTTCCGCTGGAATCTCAATTGCGGAATACACCAGTAACCTCGAGCAATTTGCCGCGGACGTGCAGAATGCTGGTGGTACTCCTATCCTAGTCACCCCGCTGTCGCGGCGGAATTACGACAATTCTTCGGGAACGCCCACGATCATAGAGAACCTAGCAGATCAACGGGCGGCCACCATCGATGCGGCAGAAACCGCTGGAGTGGCTTACATTGACCTGAACAGGGCCAGCACGGACTATCTCAACAGCATCGGCCCTCAAAATGCGTACACATATAACTTGAATGCGGATGACCAGACCCATTTGAATGTGCAGGGTAGCCGAGTCTTTGGGGGAATGGTGGCCGAGCTGATCCTCGGCGTGCTCCCCTCCCTTGGCGAGGAGGGGTATGTCGAAGTGGACCCAGAGCTGTTGACGGCGCTGCAGGATGGAGAGTATTACTGGCCTGAATGACCAGTAATTGCTGCCCATTTTGCCGTTTTGGGAACGGGGCTGTTGAAGCCCACAACAGACTTGCGGTTTTATAGATCACCACAACCGTCTTCAAACTACAATATTCTCTAAGTTACCATGGAATCCATTCAAGTAGAGTCCCCTGAGATTGAACGACCTCCTCGCGTTCTGCTCAAGCTCATTAGTGCTGGATTTGCCTTCTTTGTGGCCGGCATCAACGATGGTAGTCTAGGATCCCTCATCCCGTATATACGACATTCTTACCACATTGATACTAATATGGTAGCTATTGTGTGAGTTTCATCTGGCATTAATTCGTCCTTTGAACATATTGCTTACATTTCCGTAGCTATGGGACCACGTTTGGCGGCTGGCTTATTGCAGCATTGTCCAATAGCTATATCTCTCAATATCTCGAGCTTGGTGTATTCCTCGTTCTAGGAGCGGCCCTGCAAGTACTCTCGCACGCATTGAGAGCATGGCAACCACCGTTTCCACTCTTTGCTGTGGCATTCCTCTTCGCCAGTCTTGGCCAGGCATTTCAAGACACCTACGCCAATACATTTGTCACATCTGTTAATGCCGCCCATCGATGGCTTGGCTTTATCCACGCGATGTATATGGCTGGATGCCTCGTTGGCCCATTTGTTTCAACTGCCGTCGCTTCCTCGGGAGGTTATTCTCGATGGAATCTGTTTTATACGGCACCGCTGGGCCTGGGAGTGGTGAATATGCTTCTAGCACTGGTCGCATTTCGTGATCTCATCGGACTTAGGCAAGCAACAGAAGAAGGACCAACCACTACTCCTGCAGAATCAAGGAAGCATAATGCCATTCGTGAAATGCAAAAGACCGTATCGTCTCTGAGTGTATGGATGGTTAGTTTATACTTCTTCTTCTTTCTGGGGGCTGTCATCACTGCTGGAGGTAAGTCCATCATATTCTTACTCCGAGAAAGTCTCTGAGAATGCAGGATGGATCGTTGAGTATCTTGTCCACGTACGGGACGGCAATCTGAAAGATATGGGCTATGTTCCCGCCGGGTTCTATGGCGGAGGTTTCCTAGGCCGACTGATCTTGGCCGAACCCACGTACCGCCTGGGCGAGCGAAGAATGATTTTTATTTACGTGTTACTCTGCCTAGCGCTGGAGTTGGTATTTTGGCTGTGAGTCCATTACAGTCAACGTCTGGTGATACGTAACAACGCTAACCTGCCAGTGTTCCGAATATCATCACCGAAGCCGTAGCAATCAGCCTATTCGGTTTCTTCTCGGGTCCATTCTTTGCCACGGTTAGTGATCTGATTGCATTGATGTAACACAGTCCTAAGTTATACAGGGAATTTCTGTCGCTTCCAAGCTATTCGCCGCCGAAATTCGCTCTTCCGCATTGGGTATGACTCAAAACCCTAGTACTCATTTACGTATAGTAACCATGGTAGCCTTTGTCTTTGTTCTTGGCCAGGTGGGTGGCTCTATATTTCCTGCCGTGACTGGCGTCATAGCCGCTCGTGCTGGTGTCAAGGTATTGCAGCCTATACTAGTTGGCTTGCTGGGAGCTACGGGGGTGACTTGGCTATTCCTACCAAAGACTAGGCTTCACCACGACTGAACGCAAGGGAGGTGTACGCGATATTATAAATGAAGGAACGGATATACTTGGATAGACTCTCATCACTTAGGAGTAAATAACTACTCGCAATCACCCTCAACCGCCAAAAGATTGAAATCAAACATATTTCCCCAACATCCTTTCATCAGTGCTAGCTCAGTGACACGAAAACATCGAAATTATCTTCGACACCACTCAGACAACCTGCACTCTAGGTCCAGTCACACCAATATCCCACCGAACGGAGACATCATCGCCTACGCCGACAAACTCAAACCCAACCACCTGTCCGGCGGGACATTCAAACTCGGGATATCCCTCATATGTTTGGATCCAGTCTGCAGTACCAGGAGCAGTAATGTGGATGCGGCCTACATGTTTATCTCTGGATTGCACGACGAACTCAGCAGTTTGCTTCGCTACTGTCTTGAGTGAGACAGCGGATCGTTCCGCGCCTGTTGGTTTTGTCGCCGTAAACACGTCTGCCTCCTGTGTGCCAGTCGACACATCACGATCCCACAGATCAAAAAGCAGCTTGCAAGTATGTCCTTCAAGGTCGGTGGGAATGTTGAATGTAACAATGGTGGTAGTCTCATCCGCAAGAACTCCATTCTTTACGATAAGAAGTTGATCCTGAGGATCTTCCTTCCACTGACCGCTATTGACCCAATAGCGGTAAGTACTGTAGGGCCAAAGGAGAGATTCCTGGCGCTGGGCCTTGTGCAGACTGGCGGCGGTGACTGCCGAGGTCATGGCAAGCATGCAAAGTAAGGAGAACTTCATCTTGAAGATGGTGTTATGGGACTATCAACTGAATCTGTATGATTTTGTTTTCGATTATAATGCTAGAGTAACCAGCGGCATCGTCCATATTTATACCTATAGGATAGGCCCTTCCACGGCCGTGTGCGTCTTCCATGATGGCATCCGAGTCATAGAGAGTAGGCTGGCTATTCCAAGGTTACAAAGGATCATCAACTTGCGCATTTATTGCCCTTGTTTCTAGTCTTCGACGTTGACTTTTTGCCAAGGTAGAAAGCCTCGTATTCCGGGTTGAATATAGATTCCCTAACAAAGTTGGGCTGAGTATGCTTCCAAGAAAGTGGCTGGCGCGTGACATGTCATTGTCCTATCGTGTCTCTGAATTTATAAGGCTTGCCTGGAGGCTCCGCCGGGAAAATTTTCAAGACATAGAGGCCTAGTGTCAGATCTGACAGTAACATTGCTGCGTATATCCGTATCCTCAATCGTATGTGACTTCACGCGAGAGAGCTTCCGTGTGGCGTCAAAAGAAATAGTCGTTGTCCCATTGCCAGCCATACAGAATATGTTGTATGTGTTGTAGGTACCATGCATATGAGCATCTAAGGGTGAGTCAAGAAGGTAGAATGATAACTGCTGGGACCCATGCATAGTAGCTGGCATCTTTTACTATCTTCTTACGATGCCATAAGCTTAGGCTATTTACAATTGGGCTTCTACTCTCTGCCTCTTACTTGCCATTCGCCACCCCTCCCTTCGGTCCATGAGTTGGTTTGCACTAGATCCGCATGATTGGTTTCTATTTTTGGGTCCAGGAAGGCCTTAAAGGTAGACCCTTGGCGTTCCGTCGAAGGTATAGAACGCTATTTTTATTCAGCCTCTCCTTCAGCTTGTCGAAGCACCCACTCCTTGCTGTTTAAAATGCCATTCTGCTGGGTAATCTAGTCACCGCGGAGTAAAGCAAAAAAATCAAAGAGGCAGACTTCGCACAATGTATATCTGCAGGAACCTGGTTGGCTACCAAATTTCACGATAATGGATTCTGTAAAAGGATATATGTATAAAGTGTGGTGAAATTCCAAAGATCGAGAGAAGGAAATAAGCAGATAGATAGGGTTAATAAATATTACAGGTATGTAGGTCCGCCTTAGAATACTAAGAGACCACTGGAAGCCCGAAAGTAATGTTGGATTTCCTGCACCGAATGGATAAAATGTCGAATTACTTGTTAAAGTTGAAGTTGGAGATTGCCCTTGACTGAATAATCAAAGTGTTCAAATTTTTAGTCTCTTTAATACTCGTCGGGAGTGAATTTCTGCCTGCAGACCCGTAGTGTCTAACATAACGTACTAGGGCAAAGAAATGAGAGTTTCATACTATGCCATTGTATGATATGTCCTTTGTTCCTGTATATTCCCTCGTTCCTGGAGTCCTTCAGAATGCAATGCACAGACAATGCCATAGACTGCAGACTCCACAGCAGGCTTTGGACTTGTGGTACATGGTGTTATTCTTGATCTTTCAGATATCATGGCGAACTACAGCAGAACAGATCATTTCCCCGGCACATCATTGCAACAAGAATTGAACAAGACACATTCGAGATATATATATACTGGCCATTGGAATTCCCCCAAAGCATAATGCCTCTCCATTGGTACGCTTCAGATTTTCACTCTAACCGAAACCACTGAGCCATGACCATCGCATTAGTGCCGTCTGCCATCGTTCTGTCACAACAAACTGCAGGCGTGTTGGACATTTTACCGACTGTCTCAAGTGCGGCAGAGGATACATGCCACACTTCCATAAGGAGTGCCCGTATTGCGCCAACGCCCGTCACAGGGAACAACAACGTCGTGTGAAAGCCAAAAAGAATGGCAAGGGGAAAAGTATATAGATGATTATTTGGTCTATGTTCGGCTCGAGACAGGGTTACAGTATTATTTATCTACCAGTTCATCTTTCCGGTAGTCCATTGAGGTGTGTACTTCCAACGGCCGTGGGGAATATGAATCAGTGAGAGTCCATTAGGGCATTTGAGAATTGTTATACGGAGATGCCATAGACAGACACACTTTAGAATACAGGACATACATAATTACAACATATAGACAAACCGTTAACTAGGTTAGCGGAGATTATCAGAGGAATTATGGTAGAAAAATAAACCTTGTAAGAGTAGTGCGGAGAGTCAGTGTAAATACAAACGTTGTCATTTCCCACTTCTAAGCATCTGGGCCACCGCATCTGCGACGTTATAATTAAAAACGCTTTTTATAGGATTCGAGGCAATTGTAGGAAAGTATCCTACACCCTGTCAGTTATTTCCTACCCTAGCACCTGAGCGCAAGGACAACTTACCAAGAATCCACAGGACACAATACATAATTGTTTCTTCTAGCCATCCCATATTGCGTTTCTGGTTCTGTCTCCGCCGTGCATCTTCCAAGATTGCGTCAATCCTGGGGCGTCGAAGTTGCATGTACTGTTCTGCTGCCATCGAAATTACATGTTTCAACATCAATCCGTCACTCGCCGGTTTCTGCTCCCTAATGTGGTGACAAAGCAACAGTACAAATGCTTCTACGTCTTCGAAAGCTTGAGATGATCCCTGTCCAGACGTTGGAGGGAGGGCATGTGCGGCATCACCAACCAGAACGACCCCGTGCCGTTGCCACGTGGGGAGCTGTGGCGAGGTCCATGTTGGATAGAGACTTTCAACATTGACAGAATTCAAGATACGCTGGATCACAGGATCTTGCCAATGTGAGTGACGCTCACGTAGTTGTCGGACAACATCATCCTTATCCAGGGTCCTGGGGTTGGGGCATTCGTCCACAGAATAGGTCGACCACCAGGCCAGAGTATCCCCTGGCTCAGATACATGATACGGCGAATCGCGATTCGGGGCAGATTGTGCACTGTTGGCAAAAAAGTACCCGAAGAATCCGTTGCCACCGAAGATGAAGTTCGCTGACCCTGTCTCAACGAAGTCCTTCACCTGTTCAGTAGGTATGAAACCGCCTATCCCTACGAGTCCTCTGGTGGAATTAGCCCGAGAGGAGTCACTAGTGTGGAGAAGGGGACTCGTACTCGTAATGGGGTGGATATAGATCTTCCTGAGTTTCTGGGAAAAGTGCCCGTTTGACGTTGCCTTTGAGCCCATCTGCACCGATCACCAAGTCTGCATCGACGGGGTCATCCTCACAATCGAAGTATATTTTATTGGGGCCGTCAATGTTTGCGACTACTCTCGCGACACGTCTAGTCACGATTGCGTCGTCGGGGATGCGTAAGCGAAGGCACCGCCAGAGCGAGTGGCGACTGCTCCCGACCATATGCATAGGAAGATCTCCCGGGCGTGAACTGTCCTCTGTCGAACTCATGCGTAATAGTAACCGCCCATGTTTGTTCCTTATATTCGAAGTGGCGAGGGTATAACCTCCCCGTACAATATCACGAAGGAGATCTTCATTCAAACGCTTCAGCACGTTTAGTCCATTGGGTGCAACAGCCAGTCCTCCACCTACTACTAGTGTAGATGAATGTGTCCCGGCTTCATCGCGAGCTCTCCACGTGGTGTCTTTGTGGGTGTCATGCGCCTCGTAGATGGTGATTGAATGAGATTCCCCTGGAGAACTCGGTGGAGGAAGATGTTTTCTCAACAATAGATATGCGGCACATCCAGAAATACCCCCACCAACAATTGCTATTTTCATTTCGGGTACACCTTTGAAGTAGAGACGTTGGTGGCGAGTGACTATTGTGGGGTACCTTGCGTGACGTGTGCTGATTATGAAGATCCCTTTGGTTTCTGCCTGCTTGGGCCCATAAGCAACAAAGCAGGTTGATCCGAATAGTATCACTATATCAGACAAGCTACGGAGTGGTTTGGAGAGTTAGCTTGATGAAAAGAGGGGAGTGATCACGAAACAGCACTGAAGATGAGGTTTGAGAATACGAACTGATCTCTGGAACCGCAGTGAACCAATTTTTAGTGTCAGCATGGTTTAAAATACCCCACAATAGTTACCTAGGTACCATGCACCATTTTCTGCATCTTTACTGAATAATAATGAGAAAGAAAAGAATACTGAAAATTGCTAGTAAAGCTAAGAGTGCTTTACGGATAAATTTTTAGAGCCTCATTTTTCGGTTCTGGGTATTTAATCCGCCTAGAGAAGAAGAAAGTCATGGTAGCCGCGCACGGGGTTGTGACTGTGGCTATCATCAAACATCAAAGCCTAAGCCTGTTTTGCGTACAGTAGATTAAGAAACCAGCATCAGCAATACTACGGCGTACACCTTCCGGCTGTTTCTAGAATAGTTAGTCCATGCTGATCACAGTATTTGCCGAGATAGGGGGCCGTGTTATTACAGAGAGAATAGATTATCTCCCATTGACGAGGCTTCACGCTTGGCACAACTGACAGTTGATAGAAAGAGCTGTACGATGTAAAGTAAAAAGTATTTACCAATCTTTTCACATATGGTCTTACTGAGACCTAACCAGGCTGGATCCTACAGACGAACAGAGTACGAGGCAGGAAATCCAGAGTCTCAGCATAACTTGTCCAGCCCACAAAAGGTCAACCTAATTTTATTTAAAACCGGGGATATCTTTAAGTGGCCTTAAAGAATGTCGGGCTTTGCGTTGGCTGGTGTCGGTTCTTGGCCAAAGTCAAGGCATATATTTGCCCTGCACGGGTGGACTATAATATATCCCTGGGTCATGTCGCGGTAGTAAAAACATCATACCATATGATCACTATAGCTCACCAGGCGAATCAAAGCCTTGTTGAATCGGCATCTCTTTCTGCCGGTCTGCTGGTTTCGTAGTGTCTTCTATTCATACCTCGGTCCATCCCGGAATGTGTTCCGAAGAACACGGGGTGAATGGTACGGGATGTATCCCGAACTTGAAGTGAGCACATACTTATACGGGATTATGTGGAAGTCGAAGCCGATAATTCGGGGAACTCCCTAACCAGGTTGTCATATCCATTCCTCTCCCCTCATTTTGCTCTGTACCCCGCAAGCGCATCAATGGTTGAGAAAGTTGATGTTCTCATCTGCGGCAGCGGATCCGCAGGACTCTGCGCGGCCACTTGGCTTGCCCGGCATGGTATCAGCTGCAAGATTCTTGAGCGCCGCGACGGTCCCTTGGTCCTAGGTCAGGCAGATGGTGTGCAGTGTCGGACTGTAGAAATTTTTGAGAGCTTCGGTCTCGGCGAAGAACTCCTGCGCGAGGCCTATCATGTCCTTGAGGTCGCGTTTTGGGCAGAGAACGCCCCTGGCGGAGGAGTCATCAAACGCACGGGCAGAACAGCGGATACTCAGCCTGGATTGTCGCATCAGCCCCATCTGATTCTGAATCAGGCGCGCATAAATAAACTCCTAATTGAGGCTATGCGTCGGTTCAACAATCAAGAGATCGATTACGGCTATGACATCAAGCACCTCGAGGTTGACAGCGAACAGGCCAAGGACCCCTCCGCTTATCCAGTCAAGGTGATCACCAAGAAAGATGGAAAGCTGGTGGAGTTCGAAGCCAAGTATGCTTTGGTAGGCAAAGCTAATTCCTTTCCCTGATATTTGGTTATCTAACCAAATTTAGGCCTGTGATGGCGCTCACAGTATGGTGCGGCGTGCCCTGGATTTCAACATGCTTGGTGATAGCACCAATGCAGTCTGGGGCGTGATGGACATGGTACCTCGCACAGACTTCCCGGATATTCGCAAAAAGGCCACTATCCGGTCGAAGGCAGGGAACCTACTGATCATTCCTCGCGAAGGTGACGCCTATAACCTTGTTAGATTCTATATCGAGCTTCCGAGGGGAACCAAGCCTCGTGAGGTAAAACTCGAAGACCTGCAAAACACCGCCAAACGCGTTCTTAGCCAATATAAGATTGAGTTCGTCGAGACTGTATGGTGGTCTGCGTACTCTATTGGGCAGCGCCATGCGGATAACTTCCACAAGGACTTCCGCGTATTCCTGGCTGGCGATGCCTGCCATACGCACTCGCCCAAAGCGGGCCAGGGTATGAATGTCAGCCTACAGGATGGCTACAATATTGGTTGGAAGCTGGCTTCCGTTCTGAAAGGCCTGTCCCCACCGTCATTGCTAGAAACCTATGTCCTTGAACGCAGGAAGACGGCCATTGATCTAATTAACTTTGATCGCTATTTCTCGAAGCTCTTTTCCTCGAGCGACAAAATCTCCCCGGAGGAGTTCCAGAAAGGCTTTGTCCAGTCCGGCAAATACACGGCTGGCTTTACCGCTAAATATGACCAGTCACCCATCACTTCCGGTATGGATGAAACAGCGCAGCTCGCCACCAATGTTGTGGTTGGGATGAGGCTTCCTAGTGCACAGGTAGTCCGGTACTGTGACTCAAAACCATTGCAACTTATGAACACTCTGAAGTCGGATGGTCGCTGGCGGGTGATAGCGTTTGTGGGCGATCTCAAGTTCCCCCAGAACAGAAGGAATTTGGCCGCGGTGAGCACCAAACACGTCAGGATCCTACATCCCCATGCATTTACTGATAATTCTTTAGGTCGGAAACTATTTGAAGTCGAGCGAGAGTCCAATGCGCCGTTTTACTCCCCTAGGTGAAGACATAGATGGCCTGATTGAGCCTATCTTGGTGGCCCATGGAAAGCGCCACGACATAGAACTGGATCAAATTCCGGAATCCTTCTATCCCTTCTCAGGAAAGAACAAGACCCGTGATCTCCATAAGATACTGTTTGACGACGAGAGCTATAATAAAGGCCACGGTCATCTGTATGAATACCTTGGCATTGATCCCCAGCAAGGAGCCATAATTATTGTCCGACCTGATCAATGTGAGCAATTATTCCCTCTTCTATGCTGTGGCCTCGGCTGATGATGTTTCCAGATGTCTCTGCAGTTTTTGGTGTGGACAAATTCGAACAGATCGGGAAGTTCTTCGAGGGATTCTTTATTGAGCGTCCCAGAGAACAGGCCAAATTGTAAATGGATGAAAATTCCAAAGTGTACATTGAGCTAAAAGAGTGGAGTCCCAATAATTAGAAGGGTTTGTTCGTTTAGACCAATTCGAAATAGGAGCCAGATTGTTTCGGCTTTTCCGTATACCGTATCAAGCCATGTTCCATACACCCGGTTCTCACATTTGGTCTCCATGACCAAGATTGTTGTAATATGGCCACTAGATAAAGGCCCACTGTCTGTCCAAGTACACTTCAAATACGCTGCTATATATCTAAGACTATATATATGCCGCACCATTGCTGCCTCATTGCTACCAATAGAATGTACAGAGTGTCTTGAAATCCATCACTCACAGGTGGGGAATATAACCCTCCAGCCACTGATTTAGCCATTTTCCAATAAAGTCTGCCACTTCGCTTTGAACTTGTGCAATGGCTTGTGGAGGCGTTTCGCCACTCAAGAGCTGCTTTCTAGACAGCCCATTCTGATCCCAGTGGTGCACGGCACCATAAGCTCCATCCCATACTTCTTCTGGAGTCATCTCGATCAGGAGGAAAGGCTTCTCAATTGTGGACTTCCTTTCGGGGGCACCATCTGCATGTGGTGTAGCATCGCGCCATGGGTCAGCCAGACCGTCGATAATACCAACGCGGGGATATGAGAACCCAAAACCGCCGTATTTGTTAATTCGGTCAATATCCGGGGGTGTATTTATTCCGTATATTGTGTCGCAGAAGGATGACATATTTTCCAATGTCAATGACCGTGAAATTAAAGGCTTGATGTTCGAGGGTACTGATGCACCTGTTTGGAAAAATCCCCATTCGGTGCAGACCTGGTAGTTCCAACTAACATCGGAGGTTTTGTTTAGGGGCTTGGGCTGAGCTGCATCGGCTGGGATGGCTTTAGACGTGCCATTCTTCGGACAAAGGTCATCTCGTCTAGGGGAAAATACGGTGGTATTGAGGAAACCGACGTGGTTCAATAGGCCCATCACGAGTTCTGCATCGGCTGAGTTGTAGCCGGCGGCAGAGATAAATGATTTCCATGCACCTCTCACGGCAGCTGTTTCCGGGTACAGGAGATCCGAGCTAGTGATGTTGTCGCAGTACTGGCGAAAGAGAGGACTGCCGATAGCTGGATCCCAGCTACGACTCTGCCAGGAATCAAGCCCGTACGAAAGCATTCCTGCCAGGTTTTCGTTCTTCATATCACAAGGGACTCCCATGGATGACAACAAATGGGCCTTCATGGTCTTATTTCCAGAATGCTTGATGAGAACATTATCGACAATATCGATAAATGTCTGCGTGTTCTGGATGCAGTCCGGAGGACCGAATTTGCGGATCGGCTCGTAGTACTCCCAGTAGTCGATGATAGCAGCGGTGACACCAGAAGACGAGACAGAGCCCCAATAAATATCAGGATAGAGCTTCCTCAGAAATGCGACAAACGCCCCTGCGTATGATCCGCCATATGCGATCCACGGTGTAGTGCTTGGGCTTAGGTCAAGGTGCTCAAGCCCGGAAAATACCACATTAGAGGCAAAATAAGCGTAGTCTGCCATGGCCTGTTCAGTTGAGAGAAAACGGATATTTTCGGTGGTGAGCTCATCGAATGGGTAACTCTCTCCGTAGTAGCGATGCTCCAGAATCACCCCAATGCCATGGTACTTCTCAGCGAGCTGGGTGACGATGCCTTGGGACAAAAATGGAAATCGGTCTTCGCCACTCGTCTCCCCTGCTGCAATCACAAAGACAGGGCCTCCATGCCGATAATACTGGGCATCAAACCAATAGCGGAGCGGGAAGTGCTCGTCAGAATGCGGTTCATAGCGAGACTCGTTGTGGAAATGGTCTACAGGCACCGACAGGTAATGCGCCGGATAGATTATTTCTGCAGACTGTGGCCCGCTTGGCTGTTGTGTTCGGCGCAGATGAGGGTTGGAGAGTACATCCAAGGCGCTGAGCTGGGCGGCTTGCACAAGCGATGTTGCCGCCGTTAGAAGAACTAATGACCACATGGGTAGAACCTCGGAGGAATTGATGGGAAATGGGGATCTGTACCGACAGTAGATCACAATTCAGTCAATCCTTAAGAAGGCGGCCGTTCTTCAAACAAGACAACAACAATCTCCGCCCCAGTGCAACCCTGAGGCCACGCTGAGCAGGGGCATCATCCTGTCAGCCCAATCAACAACGCCGATAACCCACCGACGTCTGTTTGATAGCATTTTGACTGTCATAATGAGGTTACCCCGCATCAGCCTTGACCCCTGAATATCACAATGTCGGCGAGGATGTTGACCTGGCGGAGAATTGGGAAGATATTGATGGAAGAGACTGCTCTTGGGGCTTCTACGTCGATATGATACGGTCTGCGCAACCCGAGTACTAACCTGGACGCCGCCAGAGCAACGCTGGGTCGCTTAATCCCAAGATAAGTTCGTCGTGTGCTTATGGATTGCCTCTTTTGGCCCATTGACGTAATAGCCGAGGGAGCGGATATCATCCGGATCATCTCCGTCGGATGGATATCCGGTCCGCCTCCGGATAACGAAAATGCGAAAGGATCCATGTACGGTGTAGCTCGCCAGAATCATGCTTCGTACTGTGAGACTCTCATATGGTCAGAATGCCGTTAGCTCGTCGACCGACTCCATCGCATGATGCGGCTCAAGTTCTGGTGTCCTTCCATCAGAACGGTACTCCCGTGGAGGTCTCCGATAGGAGGCGACTGTCCGGAGGGTCAAGACCAAATCGGCCTCTAGCGTTTGCCAATGTCAATCGCCCTCCACAGAATCGCCGGAGAGTCTGGCGTGCCTGTGAGTCGTGTCGCAAGAAGAAGATTAAATGTGATGGTTCCGATCCATGTCAATGTTGCATCGATAACGGGAGTGAGTGTGTCTATGCTGGAGACGGTTCCCGCAGGGGCTTCGTAGATGCACAGTGAGTGTATGCGAGCCGAACCATGACATGTCCTTCTAACCTAAATGCAGAGTGCTTGATGTTTACGGGAAACGGCTACGGGCACTGGAAGATCTTGTCGCCACTTTGGTCGATGAACAACAACGGCTAGCCAGCCAACTCGCCTTTCAGAAGCAGGAAACGAGAGCAGATATTGATCGAACTATCGTATCTACACGACAGGACGATATTGCAGTGCCCTCAGGATTCCCTCCGAATGTGCCTTTACCTCAATCTGAAAACATCACCGTGATCCAGGACCAACAGTTCACACCCATTACCCAATTGGTTCCGTCAGAAAACGCCGATACTATTGATCCAGAACTAGTCAGCAGTTCGGCGGATGAGTCTCAAGCAGCTCCACTGGAACTGCCGAATACCTCAGTTGGTTCGATTCTTCAGGCAGCCCATGCCGATAAAAATGAAGACCGGACAGTCCCAACAGTGTACAGTGATGAATATGGGATGCTCGCTGCAGATGGAGCAGATGGGGCCAAGTAAGCCGACGACCTCTGTTACCCACATGGCTACAACACTGACCAGCATAGATATGTCGGGCTGGGAGCTACAGTCTGGATGATGGATGATTGCAGTGGAATCCGTAGTCGTGTGCGACAGGAACTCTTGCAAAAGGGACACCAACCCCAGGAATCACTTCTCGATCAACCCGTGGTCTGTATGCCTTCGATGAAAGCCGAGTCAAGCCCCATAGATCGGACCGAGCACCTACCCCCCGTCCCGTTGATGGATACTCTCATCGATACTTTCTTTCGCAAGATATACAAGTTGTTCCCTATAATAGAGGCCGAGGACTTTCGCCGGCAATATTTGATGCTCCGCTGCAATAGTGGCTCTCGGTCCGGATTCTTGGAATTGCTCTATTCTGTGTTAGCAGTTTCGTCGCCCCACATGGCGACCGATGACCCAGTCTGGAGTCGTCCAGGCTGCTCGGCATATAGATGCTTGGATCTCGGGGACCATTTCTACAGCCTTGCTGTTGCAGCGGTGGGGGTTCATGAACAACCGCTGTCGTGGATGACTTCTTTCACCGTGCAAGACCCCAGCATCAACACAGTCACAGCATTTACTCTGCTAGGTATGCATTTGACGCAACTGGGAAAACTGAATGAGGCTTGGCGTATCGTAGGACATGCGGTACGATTAGGCTACGAAATGGGTCTTCATGTGAGTCCTTCCGGTCTGAACTTTCTGTGGACAGCACTGACAGGCTTAGCGCTCCCCTAAACGAATGGGTCTTCCCCTTCTAGATATAAAACGTCGATGCCAGCTATGGTGGTGTCTGTACGTGATGGATCGTTTACTTGCTCTGCATCTCGGGCGCCCCCTTGCCATCCATGATGCAGACTCGGATGTTTTCTTTCCGTCGGCGCGACCGCAAGCACCTGGATTTGTTGCCATGACGCACCTGTGTAAACTGATCGGACGAATCCACCAGGTTGTCAGTACGGTAGAGCAAGCGCACAAGTGGAATGATTCCGAGAATGACAGTGAGCTACAACGAAACATTAACGAGCTCTGGCAGGACCTCCAGGCCTGGAAAGATATCAAACTTCCCGCCGCTGGGGTAGAGTCTTCTCCGGACCCCTCGCGTGTAACAGAACGTTGTGTGCTGCTCTCTACATACTGCTCAGCTGTGCATCTACTCTTCCGCACGTACATGCCCACCCCCCATCGACTGTCACGGCTCCCATTTGATCAAGCTTTGCATGAATCTTTCCGTGTGGCAACTGAGTGCATTGAAATGACTGAAGTGTTCTTGAAGCACGTGCCCGTATGCCACTATTACTCTCTCCACGGTCAAAATATCGTGGTTAGCATTGCGACATTGCTGCACTGTCGTCGCCAAACCGACGACGAACGTACAGCAGCAGACTCCCGCGAATATAGCCAGCGAGGGATGAACTTGCTTGCTCGGATGGATGCAACATGGCCGATGTCTCAGCGATACCGGCCCATACTGTTAGAATATGAAGCATTGACCCGCGAGATGGTGCACCGCGGTGGTTCAGGCCAGTGCGTATGTGATCCGGGATGTTTGGTCTCCAAGGACAAAACGCCGTTAGACCCCTGGCAGGAGTTCGCTGCGCAAATCGATCTCGAGTCGAACTTATTCCCTTCAATGCCAGATACAGCATGGATGGACGAGTTATTTCATCTGTCGCCAACGAGCCCCCCGGATGTCGTGGAATGTCCCACACCGCCCCTTAGCCAACCGTCAGAGCACGATAGGCCGTGTAAACGCAGGCGGACTGGGGGTAATTCTGTATGCGCATTTGCTTTCAGACAACGGTAGTGTAGGTGGATAGCCTCTATAGATATTTTGGTCCTAGTTGCATACCTTACCTTTTGTCTTTCGTTGGCCCATCATCGATACGTAAAATCAAGAAAATCACGTGGTAGACTGATTTATCATTCCTGCAAGCCACGGCTGGTTGCCTGGAGGCAACTGGTGCGCAAACTTAGGCAGCAGGTGGATGGCATGGAAGATCCTGATTTGACACGGCCTGACTATTGGTGTTTGGGCAAGAATTTGGTGGCTTTAGGTCTTTGTCGGACGCCATAAGAGTGGTACCCAGGTGATCATCTCGCGATTACAAAGACCACGACCATATCTTCACATCTAGGGGGCTCCTGCAAGACTTCTGTTCAAGAACAGCTTTCTCAGCCTTAGCTGTACTGCTTACTTACGCCTCCAAAACAATCTTTACCTCTCACCCTTCGAACAAACTCCAGTCTATAGTGAGAATGATAGGATTATCCTCGCTTGGCGATTTCATCGAGTCCGTGGTCACGTTCATTGGGGAAAGACTCCAAGCAGCCCCTCTGCAAACGTTCCTCATACTGCTTACAATCCACCTGGTCTCCATTATCGCGATTGTTTCGCTGATCACTCGATATCTGCCGCTATCGAATCCCACGACCGAAACTCCTCCACGATGTCGCTCATGTGGTAGTATCGATGTTGCTGATGCAATGACCACTTCAGAAGGCAAAACAAATTGATTTTCTGGGATACCGGTGCCCTTGACGAGGGGATATGGGGAAGATGAGAGGTGAGGGAGTTGAGGTTACGCTCAGTGTCTGATCAAATGGGAAGAGCAGGATGCAAGATTCAGCAGCCTCAATTCTAGGAGGAGTACTACGTGCTACGTACTGCTTTTCCATGGGGGAACTGAGGGCGGGTGATCTGCAACCTTCGTATAGCTTATCATGTCTTGTCACGAACGCGCTATTTTCTGAGTGGCTTGCATCCTTTTTATCACAAAATAGTCATGTCACACTACTTCTATTTTTTTCGCTAGTGATTCTCATCAATTCAATCCTTCCTTTTCAGATGCAAATAGCATAAGCTGAATTCATGTAAGGGTTCCCTATCTCAGGACCATGCTTGCAGCTTTTCTAGGTGACTTCAAATCAGCTACTCTACGGCTCATAATTGTTGGAATTAAGGCGGGGATTTCACATTGTGAGTATTCCGATCAGGTGATGAGATCAAGAACGGCCGGCCTCCCAGATGTGCTTCCCTGCACACAGTAGGCGCCGAGTAGCAACCACAACCTGATGAAAATACTAGTCATGGCGTCGAGTTATGTGCTGTGTACCCGCATTATGTGATTCAACTTGACATGATATGACCGCCACCAGCTATAAATGGATAATGAGTCGTGTTAGTGTGACTGCATAGCTAGCGACTGGCAAACAGTCAAACGACTTCGAGCGCGAAATCCTCAAGTATAAATTTGATGAGAAGGAATGGCAGTTGGGAGGATCTTCAAGCAAGATCGGGCACAGATTCCTTGTCTAAAATGTATTCTTCAGCCATCATTGCCGGCCTTTTTGGTCTTTATCAAATGACGAGCGGCGTCGTCTTGCCTGCTCGTGCCGAGGAACCCGCTGGCTTTGTCGTCTCGCTTCTTGCCTCCGACTACTTCCCTCACTCCAAGGGTGACCTCAGCCCCTTCGACATTGATGCCTACTTTGCCAACTATGATGACGATACTAAGTCGTGGCTCACTGCATTGGACCCCCACACCGGTGCCACTGACGAGGAAAAGGCAAGAATGTTGACCGAGGCTGCCTACGCAAAAAAATTCGACGAGAACGACCCCGACATGGCCGAGGATGTACAGTCTCTACTAGCCGCTGTCGCCGGCAATCCAACAACTGCGCTTACCAAGCGGTCTAATTTCCTCACCGACAGCAGCCATGCCGTGGTTTGGTCAGCTTGTGCAGCCTTCTTCTCTTGTATTTCTGGCACGACCTGCACGTTCGATCTCCAAGTCAATAAAGCCCCGCGAAGCCACTGTGAACAGCATGGTGGCTCCAACTGCTGCATAAGCTGGTCTACGTACAATGTGCGCGTGGGGTTCTTTTCGACAACTTGGACAGCCTGTAACAATGAGGTCCAGGCTGAGCATAAGACCAGCGCTTCCTGTGAGGGCTATGGTAGTGGAGACCAGGGTGGTGATGTCTGTTTGAGCAACCGCGCGTCTGGATGTACCTAAATGTGGCTGTTGAGTTGCATTGTGTCTTCGAGGATTTCCACAGAGGACGGGAGACGTCATGGTGAGATGGCGACCTGATATTCTGGGTCCTCTTTAAGCGGTGTTGGCGCTATGTGAAGAGCGGTAGCTCAGATAGCGACGTGGATGTCAGAGATGATATAGTTCCATTGAATTTATCCTTGTGGAAGGTCAATATTGATTGTTTCTGTTGTAGTCACGTCAATTTACTGCAGTTTCTCACGCCGCGCTATAAACTGAATGCCAAAGCAGCTTAACAGCTTAGCATATACAAGGCCACCAACCCTTCCCAAATTCGAACCGCGGAGCCATTACCAGTAATAGACTCTGCAAACATGGACTGGAGAGCCATTGGCTCTAAAAGAATGTGTTGGGAGGAAGATTTATCACAGTATCGAAACAAGGCCTATCATATAATGCAGGGTGCCCGTCGTCAGATGTAATTGCGGAGCTTCTTACTTACATTCGTACGTCCCAAAGTCGACAGACATTATTGAAGGTAAGGCTACAGTTGTTGCAAAAAAGCTGATATATAGAAAAATATATTACCTAAGTCATAAATCGTTACTCGAAGTACTCCGAACATACCACTGAATGGATCACAAAGAGGAATGAGTCTTTTCAAATTCCTTCCATCGAGCCTCCATCAGTCTCTTCCACTTCTCGTCCTGATCGAGGTTTAGAAACCGCAGCGCATTGCCAGCAAGCATTTCAGCCCGTTGCTTCCACGACAAAAATCCCTCTAGTCGATTATCGCGTGCCAACATTTTGCCAGCTTCAGGGACTTCTCCAAGTGGAAACGGATAGTCACTACCCATGATCATGCGATGGGAGCCGACCTTCTTCACCAAATACTCCAGGAGATCCGCATCGTGGGTCAAGCTGTCGATCCAGATGTTGTCTCGGAGCGTCGCATGTTCGGTCGGCGTAACGCCACCTGCGTCCGTCGCGACGAGATCTGGACGACAATCGTAGCCATGTTGGATGCGACCAAGCAGTGTTGGAAACGAGCCCCCCGCATGGGCAAAACATAAGCGTAGCCGAGGGAACCGCAGGAGTGTCCCCGAGCAGATAAGTAAATGCAACGCTAGAGCGGTCTCACAGGGCATGCCCACTAGCCATGAGCTCCAATATTTTGCCCACAACTTCGGATTTTCTTTGGGCCAGGTGTACCCCAGCGGATGGATAAACACAGGCATTTGCAGTTCCTGACAGGCCTGCCAGAAGGGATCCAGGGACCGATCGTCCAGCGTCATCCCATCAATTGTGGTGCCAATTTCCACACCGTGCAGGTGGAGCTCGTTCTTTGCGCGATGAAGCTCGGCCACCGCCGCCGACACATCCTGGAGCGGAACAGTGGCCAGACCCAGAAAACGCGCGGGATGTCGTGCGCAGACTTCGGCAATATGATCATTAAGATGCCGGGATAGGATGGTGACCGGCTCTGCTGGTTGATCGTAGAAAAATAGAATGGGAATGGTGCTGAGGACCTGCACATCCGTTCCGGCAGCATCCATTTCGGCGAGACGAGTATTGACATCGTAACAGTTTGGGTTTACGGTGCGGAAGAAGCGATCCCCCACATACATGTCGACATCTTCTGCGTTCTTCTGGTTCGGACGCAGTGATAACCACGGGGACTCACTCGAATTGGAGGCGTATGACGAGAGATCCGGGAGTGAGGGCGGCATGATATGCGTGTGCATATCGATGCGCAACAAATGGCAGTCCGGGCAATGCATGGTGTCGACAACGGGACATGAATGTGAGCCACTGGGAATTCGATAGAGGGGGTTTCCCAAGATAACCAGGCTGAGGAGCGCCGGATATTTATGAAAGCTGGGGATCATTAGTCGTATCCCTTGTTGTCCATCCGTCCAAGACATCCGCCCCGGATACCATCCGGATGCGAGCCGGATGTGCTTCCTTACGTATCAGCGGTCGATCCGCTATTTAAATCGGCGCCCATGGGGATGATAGGACAGGAAAACGCTGTCTATCCGATACTCTATACAATTCTACGCCGTTAGCGTCATCATGATCCCTCCGTTCTCGTTCCAAAGCTGGTTGGCGGAAAACCAGGACAAGCTCAGTCCGCCCGTCAACAACTATTGCCTCTATAGCGGCGACGATTTCACATTAATGGTGGTGGGAGGTCCCAATGAGCGCAACGACTACCATAGTATGCGACATCGTACTTCAGCTCCCGGCCTGGTGCTAATCGTGCAGTCAACCAAACGGAAGAGTGGTTCTATCAGGTGAAGGGGGATATGCTGCTCCGGGTAGTGGATAACGACACATTCCGCGACATCCCCATCAAAGAGGGGGAGATGTTTCTTCTACCAGGTTCGTCCCTTGAGCCCCGATAGTGTTTTCTGGCCTATGCTAATGAAGCAGTCAACACTCCTCATAATCCCGTCCGATTTGCCGACACAATCGGCCTGGTTATGGAGCGCAAGCGACCGGAGGGGATGCTGGACCGACTCCGATGGTACTGCACAAAGGGAGAGCATGAAAAGCCTACCATGATTCGCGAAGAGGTTTTCCATTGCTCGGATCTGGGGACCCAGCTGAAGCCACTGATCCAGCGGTGGCAGCAAGATGAAGAGAGTCGTCGATGCAGTGCATGTGGCAATATCGCCGATCCCAAGTAGATAAATACTAGTACATTTCGTACATTTCTGTATTCACGCAGATAAAACATTAGCCGCAAGCTTGTATATAAAATCTCCTCGATAATGGGCCCCTAGAAATACACTCCCCTACGACGATACACGCACGTACCCCGTATCTTTAGATAAGAGACCATCTTACGAGAAACGTCAGGCTGTCTACTACGTCGTGCGTTCTCCACCTCTGACCTCCCCGCAGGCATATCCACCCGTCGGATGCTATCCGTTGCATCCTCAGGATACCATCCGGCTCCCACGGAGAGTTACCCGTTGGCCACGCCACTACCATCCAGCTGCAATGGATGATATATGCATCCAGCTCTCACCGACACACTACCATCACCTACATCGCTATCACTACCATGTCGGTCGTTGAACCCTGGGAACTACCAACTCTTGAGGCCGCAGAAGCATATCTGCGTCTGCCCAGTTTCCGGCCATTCCGTCTCCAGAATCTGGTCAATGGAGAGCTCATCCCCCACCCCCACCAGGATGTTGTTGACGCTTATAATCCCAAAACTGGTCAGCACATCGCTGACGTCCCCAATTCTACTGCCGAGCAGATCGATGCTGCAGTGAAGGCCGCAGAACAAGCCTTCTCCGCATGGTCAGCGACATCCCCTTCTCAGCGGTCGCAGTACCTCCAACGTATCGCTGCGGGGATAGAAGAGAAGCGAGAGCTTTTCGCTGTATGGGAGAGCATCGACCAGGGAAAAACACTCGCTCGTGCGCGCGTAGAGATTGACCGCGCGGTTTCAAATTTCCGGTATCTCCCCCTCCATTGGATGCTGTGGTGTGATTCCATCTAATGATGCAGATACTTTGCGACGTATATCCTGCATCAAGAGACTCACGCCCGATGGACTGATACCAACATTCTCACTTATGAGCATCGCTCACCAAAGGGGGTTTTTGCCCTCATTTCGCCATGGAACATGCCCTTGTACCTTCTAACCTGGAAAATCGCCCCTTGCCTGGCATTCGGATGCACTGCAGTAGCGAAGCCCAGCGAAGTGACGAGTATAACTGCGTACTGTGGGTGATACTTCGAGCGAACCGGGGAACTGTATTGCTAACATACTGGATAAGTGTTGACAACTGTCTTCCAAGAGGCCAAATTGCCTCCAGGAGTTATCAACATGGTCTTCGGCGCGGGCAGCCCGACAGGATCGGCCCTCATCCGTCATCCACGCATCAAAGGCATTTCATTCACGGGTGGCACTGCAACTGGAAAGCTGATTCGCCGAGATACCGTTGATGAGATTGGAAAGTATCTGTCTCTTGAGCTGGGTGGGAAGAATCCAACACTTGTCTTTGATGATGTTGATCTGGATAAGGCTGTGGCCACCGCGGCGACTGCTGCGTTCGAGAATCAGGGAGAGGTATTTGCAGAAGTCTTGTAAATCGGATGATGTTCTAACCATCCCAGATTTGCCTCTGTGGGTCCCGAATCTATATCCAGAAAAACATCTGGTCCAAATTCGTCCCGCGGTTTGTCGAATATGTCAAGAGTAATTATGTTCTGGGCCAGACTGTCGGCGCCGTTGTGTCTTTACCCCATTATCGCAAGATCCGATCGTACTTAATGACCGCAGCTAATGATCCTAACACTGTCTTCCATCTCGGGTCCGTTCCTCCCGAAACTCCCAATGGTGGCTATTGGATCGAGCCATCCATTCTCACCGTGTCGGACTCGAGCTGCCTAATGGCTGATGAGATCTTTGGGCCTGTTGTGACCCTCACTTCGTTTGAGACCGAAGAGGAGGCTATCCACAAGGCAAACGACAGCCAGTATGGCTTGGCCAGCATCCTTTTGACAAAGGACGGCGGCAGGATCCGTCGTGTCGGGGAGAAGATTGATGCTGGTCTCGTCTGGGTGAACTGCTGGCTGGTCAGAGAATTAGGAACCCCCTTTGGTGGTATGAAGGCGTCTGGGACAGGACGAGAGGGAGGTGAGTACAGTAGAGAGGTGTTTACAACTGTGCGTACTCTGCACATCCCTCAAAACTGAGCTTCAGTATTGAATTTGGAGCCTGTCATAGCCTTTTGAATCGGAAATTTGTACATAGCCAACCGTATCAAATACAGTCGTCTCAAAACGCGGTATTCCATGGGTCCCCATAACTCAAACCTTATCGTCTCCCCAATTAGCTCTAGATTGAGACCTCATTATGACATTATCGAGCAGTATAGCCCCCATCTACCGGCACACAAGTGCCAGTCATCCAACTAGCATCATCGCTTGCAAGAACCACAGCCATCCGAGCAATATCGTCTGGCAACCCAGGGCCTTTGAATGGGTGCCTACGTTCCAGGTCCGCCAAGGAGATCATATAGGTAGTCGTCTCTTGGAAGATAGCGGTTTTCGTATCTGTGTGTGTAAGAAAAAGATCCCCCAAGGAAGAGGCACTTACACCCAGGGCATAACGCATTGACATGAATCCTATCTGATGCATATTCCAATGCCACCTGTCGCGTCAAATTGCTGACTGCTGCTTTAGAGGCACAATACGAGGCTGTTTTGTCAGCTAGAAGTCGTCACAATCTGCTGGAAGACATACGATTATGGAGCCCAGCCACGAGTCCAAAAATTGAAGCGATGTTGATAATCCATCCGCGATCACCACAAGAATGGGGCTCTTGCTTCAGCATCTGCGCGATTCCGTACTTGCATCCCAGAAAGACTGACTTAGCATTAACTTGCATTGTTGTATCCCATACACTCTCATCTGTTTCGTGAATTTTGGCAGGATGGCGGGCTTCCAAGGCGACACCAGCGTTGTTCACCAGACTGTTCGTCGTGCATGAGCGTATCATCTCAAGGATGGAGACCAGCTGCCCTTACATGTCTAATCTACCGAACTCTGCAGCGGTCGCAAGGATCGCACGCTCGACATCCTTTGCGTTCCCCACATCAGTTTTCACGAATATCGCCTGTCCACCAGATTTGGTGATGGCGTCGTGGGTGGTGATTTCAAGCTCCTCCGGAACCTGTGACCGCGCATTAGGAGTTAGATCTGCACAAACGACCTTTGCGCCTTCCAAGGCATATCTAGTTGCAATAGATCTACCCAAGCCCGACGAGGAGCCGGTAATAAGAGCAACCTTGTTTTGAAGACGTCCCATATTGTAGTTTCAAAAGTAAAGCGCAGGGAGGGAATGGGCAGGTGATGGCGTGGTCATGAAATGAGGGGTTGGAGATCCTCATCGAGGATCGGGGTATAGTTCCCCGGCTACCGTATGCAGGTGCTGTCAGCATCGGCATTCTTCGCGACACCATCTACTACTTCATGTTAAGTGCTAATTCTGGTAGTTTATCTAATTAAGCTGCCGAGGTCTTCCGCCGGGAAACATATTCGCGTAGAGTTGAGCCGTGTCTTTGCAAACCGGCTTGAGATCGTTTCCCTGTCATTAAATCATTGAAAGTCTCTCTATGCAATAGGGGTTTTACGGTCAGTAATCATTCTTGCTCTAGATAAGACGTCGACCACGTTAGCGCCAAGGACAGAGCCTGGCGTGTGAGCTGTACCCCGCAGTCACCAGTGGCCGGATAAAAGAATGGGCGGTGGACATTGTTTAACAGCCGTTTTGAAATTCATGCATTTTTGTTGATCGGTGATTGAAAGATGTCTAAAAATAGTGATAGTGTTGTTCTTATCCAGAATGCTCAGGTAGTCTCGCCAGAACTAGACCAGTCCCCCCTCGTTTCAGGGTATAATAATGACAAAACATATTTCAGCATCTGGCCAGTTTTTTAATTGATAATAGAATTATTTTAACCCCCAGGGACTGTTTTAATGTATGTACGTCATAAGCCTCAATCCTGTATGCGCGGAGTTGGCCTAATATATCATCTGCCTCTACACATAGTACTTCTCGACAGACTGGGGAGTACAAGAGATGAAAGAATCCATGCAGCTCTTCATATTCTACCGCGCAAGTAGTGTCCTGCTAAATTTATGAAAGCTTTCGCCCTATCCATCCATGCAGAATCAACACAAGTTCTAATCCAGTAAGAGATCCGCCGTTGACACCTGAGGCTGAACGGAACTTACCCGGCGGACCGAAGAAGCGCCGTCAGGTCCAATCAGAATATAGCGGAGGGCGGTTACTTTCGGCTCAGCAGGAAAAGCTTTTCAGGTGGGTCCAGGCTAACCAGAATCTGTTACTTAATGGCGAGTGCTGGTTGGTCCGAGAGGCGCGACCACCTGGATTGGGTGGATCCGGCATAGAGCTTGAAGCAAACGTACCTGAGTAGGCAGGTACCATCCGCCGTTGCACGAATCTCCGCGTGCGGTAGGTGGTCATATCATGGATACAATGCATGTGTAATGATGTCCCACGCCAGGTGCTGAGCTGGCAACCCCGGTCCATGACGATGGAGCTCGGCGTCTTCCATTACTAAATTGCATGCTCTCTGCCCCATGTCAATGGCTTGATTACAACCCCAGACATTCGCCTTCTCCGTGTGGCACGAACCCGCGGTTCTGGATCGTGAGGAGCATCCCAACATCCTGACCCACCAGTGGCAGAGAAAATTTCTGTTGAGGCGACCCCAAGCTTGTGTGTCTTTCCTCTGCGCCGCGACCTTCTTCTGACCGGCTGGAGTAAGACGCGCCAGACATCTTCCATTCCGTCAAGCCTTCGAGCAACTCGCTAGTGAGCCATTGCTCCCCCGTGGCCAAAATGCGACAGGAAGAAGTCGAGCCTCAGCCAGCTCCCATTGAGAGCAAACATGCCGAGATGATGCCAGATGACGAAGGGGAATTCACCAAACCGGGGGATACAGTACCTTATGATGACCCCTTTGGGAATGAAGAAACGGCGGAGGTGAAGTACAAAACTCTGAAGTGGTGGTATGTTGAACTTAAGTCGTCGTCCCAAGATGGTATGCTAACTGATTAGGCAATGTGGCATGTGTATGTAGCTACATCGTGGATCCAACAAGTTGATGCATGCTAATAAGCAACCCCAGTCATGATCGCTGAATCCGTCTCTCTTGGTGTTCTTTCTCTTCCTGCTACGCTCGCATCTCTAGGACTTGTTCCGTAAGTCACGCCCTCTTGGATCATTTTTATGTTGCTAATTGTGTTCCGAAGGGCAATCATTCTCATCGTCGGGCTTGGGATTGTTGCCTTGTATACCGGTTATGTCATCGGGCAGTTTCGCGAAAGATATCCTCATATTCACAACCTGGCTGATGCTGGTGAGATCCTCATGGGCCGCTTTGGTCGGGAGCTTTTCGGTCTGGGCCAAATCTTGTTCTCCATCTTTATCATGGGCAGTCACATCGTCACCTTCACGACCATGATGAACACCATCACCGACCATGGAACATGCTCAATTGTTTTCAGCGTTGTGGGTATGGTGATTTGCATGGCTCTCTCCTTGCCCAGAACCATCAAGAACATGACCTATATCTCTATCGCTTGTGCGTATTCTCCCTCGGTGGCCATGGTTTTTGATACTGACTGAAGGACCTAGCATTCTTGAGCATCTTTTCCGCAGTTATGATCACTATGATTGGTGTCGGCGTGCAATACAAGGGTGGAGTCAACATGAATGTTACTAACGAGACAAACTTGTACCATGCATTTACTGCGGTCACCAACATTGTCTTCGCTTATTGTGCGCATGTGGCTTTCTTTGGGTTGATTGCCGAGATGGAGCAGCCGAAGGATTTCCCCAAGGCTCTAACCATGCTGCAAGTGTTTGAGATTTGTCTATATGTCGTCGCCGCCGTCGTTATCTACTACTACGTTGGCAACGATGTGACATCGCCAGCCCTGGGATCAGCAGGACCCGTTTTGAAGAAAGTCGCATATGGAATTGCCATTCCAACGGTAAGTACAGCCCCCTTGCTTGGTATCCTGCACTAGTGACTGATAGTGTTCCAGATTGTCGGTGCAGGTGTCGTAAATGGACATGTCGGATTGAAATATATCTACGTCCGAATCTTCCGCCGATCGGGCCGCATGCACAGCCGTGACTGGATTTCGGTTGGCTCCTGGGTGGCCATTGGTGTTTCCTGTTGGATCATCGCCTGGATCATCGCCGAGGGCATCCCGACTTTTACCAATATTGTCAGCTTGATTGTAGGTTCCCCGCTTGATTTTCCTCGTGCCTTGCATAAGCCAGGGAATGCTAACTCATATGCAACAGAGTTCACTTTTTGCTAGCTGGTTTAGCTGTAAGGACCCTCGTTCATTCCGGATTCTCGCCACGCATGGAGATGCTAACGGTCGCAGACGGTCTTGGCGGCGTTTACTGGTTGCATCTGAACTGGGGACGATGGTTCTCGTCTCCACGCAAAGTCCTCTTGACGATCATAAATATTTTAATTGTGGGAATTGGAGGGTGTCTCGTGAGTCCATCCAGCATCGAATAATTCTACATGATCACTAACTGATTGGATAGTGTGGTCTGGGTCTGTACGTGTCTGGTAAGGCGATCCACGACGACGGCGCAAAGACCAGCTTTTCTTGCGCCAACACAGCAGATTAGCCACTTCACATCCCCAATTATCTTGCAGCGGTGCATCGGTGCTACTCTTAAGAGCGGTCTTACTTGTATATAGCATCATCCGCGAATGTCACATTGTATTATTTATTATGTACTCGTCCATCCCGGCCTATGAATACAACCCATAAAAACAAACAATAAGCATCTCTATAATCCTTCGTCAATGATCTCACGCTACCTGCTGTAGCAGCGTCATCAAAGGAGCTTGAAGCTCGCCCTTGCGAAGGGACTCGTAGATGATCGAGACCCAGGAGCCCACAGTCTTCTTGTCGCGACCATCCAGTTCAGTGCTCTGGTTGGTCGGGTGCTCGACAAATCCCCGATGGAAAGGCACACCGAGTGTCTCACGCACCGTCCGGTAAAGGGTCTTGGAGCCATCACCGAGGAGGTTCACCGTGTGAGGACGAGCAATAAAAGCCTCCGTGGTCTCCTGATAAATCTGAGTCATGACAACAATCGCGCGGTTCTGCCATGCGCTCAGATCCGACAGGCGCAAATTCGCCGTTGACGCAGCGTCGACAATCGCAGGGACAGCTGCCTGGATCGTCTTCGAGCAACGCTCGGAGAGAGACACCCGCGTGGTGGTAGGCCAAGCGGTCGCGATGGCGTTATCGATCGCAGCGGACAAGGCATTCCGTTCAGCCTCAGTCATGTCCGCAGCAATAGTCTCCGCCGTGACGACAGCAATGCGCGGGATGACCGTCTCCAAGAAAGCCAGGTGCATAGCGCGCAGATCGAGCGCCTGGCAAACAATATACAGGTACGCAGCGCTCATCAGCGACACCAACTCCACCGCCTGCATGGTATACCGACCCGAGACGAGGGCCAAAGAATTGACCGCTTGGTTGCGCATCTCGGCCGTCTGGACGTGGGCACTGACGGGGTGGGCCACGTACGCCAACTCCGACATGTACGCCGCCATACTGATATCGACACCCTTCATGGTGAAAGAAAGACTCGGGTCATCCGCAACAAGATTGGTTGGCAGACCGTTGTTGTAGTTAGGGTCGACCAGCTCGGTGCTCTGCGCGAACAGCATCTTACCAAGCATCTGCAAGCAGAGACGGGTCTTCTCCATCGCGGAGGTCACAGCGGCAGCCTGGAAGTTGGCACCGCAGTAGATCTCGCGGTTGACGGTGTCAACGAGGGGGTTGTCACAGGATGAGTTAAGCTCGGTGGAGATCTGGCGATCTGCCAGCATCAGATCCTCCAGCTGGGGTCCAACCCACTGGGGAACGCTACGCCAAGCATAGCGGTCCTGGATCAGACCAGCCCGCTTGCGGTCCTTCTCACGGAAGACGCCTACAGCCAGGCGGGATCCCTGGAGGAGGGAAAGCACATTGCGCGCACATTCAACTTGACCGTCGTGCGGACGGGTGAGGGAAATGAAGGGGTGGAAGCTCTCTGCCGTGCCCATGAGCGCTTCGACACCCATGGCAGAGAGGGCCTGCGTCATAACGGCAAGCTGGTGGGATTCGTGCATCGCCAAGCTGGCCACAGCCGCAGAGACGGCTGTACCGTTAACCAGACCGAGACCTTCTTTGGGACCCATAGTGCGAGGCTCAATTCCAGCGGCCTGGAGGGCGTCGCGGGCCGACATGATGCGGGGGTTTCCTGGAGAGGCCGGGTCCGCGACCTGGACGTAGATGTCAGGGCTACCCTCAACGGCACCGGCAATGTATGAGAGAGGCATGAGATCCCCAGAGGCCGATACCGATCCCCGGAGAGGGATAATGGGGGTGATACGGTGCTTGAGGAGCTGTAGTAGGCCATCAAGGACCTTGATTGTCACGGCAGAGTGGCCACGCGCATTGCTGTTGGCACGTACGACGATGGAAGCGCGTACCCAAGGAGCAGGCATGGCATGGGGACCCGGAGATGAGGGGCCAACCTCCCCAGCCTTATCTGCCGACACCAGGATACCAGCCTGCGTAAGCTGCAATAAGGCAGCCTGCAGGGCGGAAGCTCGATCGGTACGAGAGTCTGCGCTGCCACCGAATCCCGTGTTTACACCTGATGCAAACAATATAGGTCAGTCATGTAGTACTTTCAATATGGGTGAAGGAATGGCTGGTTACATACCGTACACACAGTATCCGTGATCGAGATGGTCCATCAAGACCTCCACGCTGGAGGTGATGCTCTCAATGACATGTGGATCAGACGAGAGTCCTGGTATGCACTCATGGCTAAGCCATGTTAGTATAGTATACTCAACTGAATAGAGCATGGAGGCTGAGAGCTTACTAGGCAACAGCCACCACCGACGCAATGTCTAGGCTGTTTCCATCTAGACTGATATTTTTCTGGCTCTTGAGTTCCTGAACCTTATTCCAGGTCCGACAGGCCGTTGCCAGATGAGTAGTAGCCGTAGGAATTCGCGGCATTGTGTATAGACGGTAATGGAATAGACAGGAGATCTGAATTGGGAGGAGTCGGATCTCGATAAAAAACAGGAGAACTGCACAGCTTATATACGTCTATCATTACCGTCTTTCCTCATCCAGAAAACAAATTCAAATCAAAACATCGTAGGCTGGTCCGGAAGCAGGCGAGCTCAGCTGAATGCCGGATTGTCACAGCATTTACCCACTTAGACAAGAGGTCCCACGCCAACATCGGGAACAAGTTGCGATTAGAGAGGGAGACTGACTTGTCCGGAAGTACTAGTATCGGCGCGAAGGATTTTTTACTCTGTGGTTCGATTCACCTGCAGGGGAGATCTTTCCCAATCAGTCGTAGGAGCAATCCATTCCCTGGTCGTGGGATTTCAGATCGTCTCCTGGCAAACCCTAAAGGCTGCAGCATCCCTTGTCCAGATGCACGGACGGGATGACGCCCGGCCATGCAGGAGGATCTGTGAGGGAGCTCTAGCTTGCTTGGGTTATTTTATTTTAGGCATCTTTCGATATTACCACCCTTTTGTTTACTTTCCATGCGACTTTCCTCAATTTTCCCACTCCTTGTTGTCCGATCCACCATGAACTGATATGTCGTAAGTGGTTCTCAGTCGCCTGAGCAGCCCCGATATAGATACCCACCACGGCTAGGACATTTTCCTAAAGCAAGCCTCGGTCGACGGCTCCGGAGCGATCGAACCCGATCGACGATCGAGAGTGGAGCCTGAAGTGAGGCGTCTGTCGGGGGATGGCGATAGACCCAGTCTCCGAGGTCTTCTGGAAGTCTGCTTTGGACTCCTGAATGATGCTGGCTGTGCCCAGTACGTACGGAGCATATTGGTTCCTAACTTCATCTTCCTGCCGTGCCTTTCGCATTGGTCTGTGACCGAGCCAACCCTTCGGAAACGCCGGAATGCATCCCAAAAATACTCCCTAACAGGCCAGCCCCTTCCCTTTCTATTGCGTACATCGTATCAGGATCCTACGGAAATGTGAGAGAAAAATATAGCACAAGGGCCCACACGTATGCCGTAACACTCGGTACTTTCCTGGGTCCACCCAATTCTCCAGATGATATCCCGTCGATAGCCGTCACGGCTTCGGCATCAGAGAGCACTGGGTATCTCCCGTGTGGGCTTCAGATGCGACGGTCTGCCAATCACTCCATAGCTGTAAGATGGATCGGCCTGCCGATCACGCCTAGTCGAAGATTAATGCGGGCGGTTCCTTGGAGCGAACTCCCGCCAGGAACAACTCGTCCGATAAGATTAAGCTGGTTTTCAGGGGGGCATAAATTCAATTTCTACAATACACCATACAATGCGATTATTGCTGCGTCCCGCGGGTCCGGTATTTACTTTTAATTCCTTTTCTGCTAATTCCAGATACCGCGGCCCGCAGCGCCATCTCAGCGAATCGAGACTAGAGCTTTTAGCCCGTGAACCTCGAGTCAATAGAGTTTTTCAAGGCGTGCTGCGTATTATTCGGACTATGTAGAATTGTTCAAGGATTATTCTACATTTCTTTCCATCCCCTGGTTCACGATGTCGAAGACGAAGAGCAGCTGAATCTCCTTTCTGGTGGAGCTGATAGACGGGCTAGTACGAATCATTCCACCTCGCTTGTGATCAGTCTATATCGCTTTGTATTATTACTTTTTTTACAGCATTTTCATTATTGTTGTTTTTTCTTATTCCTTTTCAGCTCTATCTTCTCTTATTGACCTCTGTCTTAACGTCTAAATTTCCCTCTCGCGCCCAATTCCTCGCAATATTTGTGAGCTATGGATGCGTCCCCATTCCCCTCTGTCGACATCCCCTCTGTCGACCTCTGGAGCTTTCTCTTTGAACGACGGGACCGGCCGTACTCCGAGGAACGAGGTATGTGCAGGATTCAATTGTTCCTTCGAATTAACTACAGGCACTCATCCCACAATAGTTCTTTTCTCCGACGCGTCCTCCGGGCGTTCTCTTACCTATCGACAAATTCGGCAACGCGCCCTGACCTTTGGTCATGCTCTGCGTCGCAAATGGAACTGGAAGAAAGGCGATGTTCTTCTGGCATTTGCGCCCAACTCAATTGACCTGCCGCCTGTGATCTGGGGTACGCTGGCTGTCGGTGGTGTTGTCTGCCCCGTGAATCCAAGCTACCGCGCAGAGGAACTGGTCCACCCAGTGAAAGATGCCAAAGCCCAGGTTATCGTCACACAGAGAGCACAGGCTCAGGTTGCATTTGACGCGGCCCGTCGGGCGGGTATCTCTCAGGATAGGGTGATCATTCTTGACGAACTTCCTCAGGAACTAACCGATGATGGAAAAGACTATGGCCCTCACTCGCCCCCTATCATCAGGCCCGATAGAGAATTAGCATTTCTGGTCTACTCATCTGGTACCACTGGGCTTCCGAAGGGTGTCATGTTGTCCCACCGCAATATGGTTGCGAATCTGTTGCAGTCGGCGGCGGTAGACCAGGGAGTCCTATCATGGAACCGTGGGTTAAACGGAGAGGGTGACCGCGCCTTGGCTTTGCTGCCATTCTTCCATATTTACGGTAAGTGATTCCATTTGTTGGTGTAGAGACCAAGCTGATCGACAGGCCTTACTTATCTGCTCAATCATACCGTCTACCTGGGCTTGTCCACATTCGTCATGCCCCGTTTCCAATTCGATACCTTCTGCCGCATCGTCCAAGAAAAGAAGATCACTTACGCCTATGTTGTGCCTCCTGTCATCCTCGAGCTGGTTTCAAACCCGCGTGTTGCGCAGTATGACCTCAGCTCACTGCGCATGATGCTGTCCGCCGCGGCGCCGCTCGCTGTGGAACTGATCCACTCTCTGCAGCAGAAACTAAATCTGAGTGTCCGTCAGGCATATGGGATGAGCGAATGTGCACCATGCACACATATGCAGGTAAGTTCCCTAGCCGCGGAATTGTTCGAAATGTCACTAACAACAATCAGACCTGGGAAGAAGCCCGTACGCATCTGGGCTCGGTTGGCCGTCTCCTCCCTAACATGGTCGCCAAATATTCTCCTGTTGAGGGTGAGACTGGCAAATCCCGCGAACTGTGGGTAAAAGGCCCCAACGTCTTCCTAGGCTACCTCAACAATCCCAAGGCGAATCGTGAGTCCTTTTCCGAGGATGGATACTACAAGACTGGCGATGTGGGCTACACGGACGAGAATGGCCATTTCTATATAACCGATCGTGTTAAGGAGCTTATCAAGTACAATGGCTTCCAAGTCGCACCAGCCGAACTCGAGGATATTGCTCTTGGCCATCCGGCCGTCGCGGACGTGGCGGTTACTGGTATAAAGAATGGTCAGTCCGGAACGGAACTGCCGCGAGCCTACGTAACCGTTGCAAAGGGATACGCACCATCCAAGGCTACAGCAGATGATATCATGAACTATGTCAGTGACCGGGTGGTTAGTTATAAACGGTTGCGTGGGGGTGTGAACTTTGTGGACAGCATTCCCCGGAATCCATCGGGAAAGATCTTGCGTCGGGAGTTGAAGAAGATAGAGCGTCCTGCGAAATTGTAATCTATTGTATCCATTAGCTAGCTACCAATGTATTATCTGTCGGGAACCGATTATAAGCAAAACATATTCCGTTAGTGGTTTCTCTTACCCTAGGTTCAGTGGATATGTAATTATCATCCTCGACACCACAGATCGGCCATCAAGTGAAAGTGGAATACTAAGTTAGCCAGATAATATATATAACTGCATTTGTAGTTGTTGCATATCTATGTAGTATTATTCTCCAGCGAGATTGGTAAGGTATTACTGAGTTTCAAAGCTTAACCACGAGATAGTATTTCGAAAACACAAAGCAGACCTTTGTGATCATTCAACGTGCACGAACGTGGTAGCATAAAAATAGAGAAACTTTATCTATCATTAACTGTAATATCAATATCAATGTTACACCGAACACCCGTTCCCACATAAGGGTTGCGGCAACCTCTCTATGTAGATAGCCTTTAACACGGGCGACGAGGGAGCAGGGCATGTATCATCCCATAAGTACAGCTATTTCTAGCTGTAGTGGTTGCCGTATAAGGCAGCCTCATGCATTTCCTAATCAGTCTACCAGGGGTCGCTTGCCAGTTCTATGCAGGGCACACATCAAAAATATGCCAGATCGTATCATCTGACTGGGATACCACTGACAGAGAGGGGTCAGTGGTTGAAATCATAAGAAGCAGCAGCATTATCATTCATCTTCCTCATTATGTCCAATAGAACAGACAGTCGAGTTGACGCCCGTCTCGTCTACTAGCTTTCGACCATTTTCCTTTTCCGCTTACTAGCCGAGCTTCAACTTGAATTTCTGTGCTGTGCTCCATTTCTTCCGGGTTGATGAAATGGGCGTCCAGCGAGCTCAACAAAGGCACCAACTAGTGTCATTGTCTGCTGGCTGTCTCCAACTACTTCGGCATATGTATCATGAGCCTGATCTATTATTGTGACCGTCGCTAACCGAGATCTCTAGTTGAACAATTCTAACTTGTCTTTCAGGATAGAAGTCCCAGGCTAAACTGAGTTGTGCATAAAGCGGGATGGTGGTCGTTCGAGGTGGTTTGATAGTGAGAAGCGGGGCGCTGCCGAGATCGCGTTTGCAATTTAGAGGGACCTCGCAGCTGACTGGACTTACGCATTCTTTGATGCTGTGCGATAACTAGTCCTGTTTGTCTGTTAAAAAGGTGGATTACTTTCAGTTGTGACTGTTAGATGACTCTTTAATAGAGCGAGCTAGCCATACGAAGGTGCTCTACCAAGAAGCACGTAGGAATATAGGCGACACGAACTATAATTTAGGACAACCAGAATGTGATAATAAGTTGAAGAAACAGGTGGAAAAGTCACATTAGAGAACGTTAAGGGGCTACTACGGGACATGAACCATATATTGGAGTGCATTTCAACTGTTGCTAGCACTCGAAGCAGTTTATATCTGTGGAGGTTATGGTTGATACCTTTAAACGATTATCGGGAAGCTATTGAGTTAGCTGGTATCATAAACTATCCCCACTTGGAATGGAGATATGTTTAATACCGTTGGGGGTTAAAGCAACACAGAAAACATAATATCATCTCTGGCAGACCAGGCAGCGTTCGTATCTCAAAAGTCTGGCTTATCTCATGGTAACTCCGTGTAGGACAGGACATTTTATATATGTTTTCCTACCTATAGTTAATCATTAGAGAAAGGATTAGTCATATTTTCCAAATCCCAGGGTTTGAATTCTACTGGGAATTTATGTGGTATCCGCTTAAAGAGAAGTTAGACCAGCTTCATGCCTCTCCTACGAATATATATTTCTATGTCGTTAATATAGTGTGGTGTGGTAAAAGTGCTGCCCAAGACAATGTCATTTGAATGTTATAGCATGCCAACTTGAAAAAAACTTCATATAAGAAGGCGTCGCTTCATATCAACCAACGATCCATCGCTAAAACAACTGCTAGTGTCATTTTCAGATCAAATGGCCTCGGGCAGATGTAAACGAGACTGTTAACTCAGTTTCGATATCAGAAACCCATCTCATGAAATAGTTTTTGCCTCTCCAGCAGCCTTCACCCAAGTCTCTCTCTCCTGTAGCCCCCTGAACCACTTTTCCACGTTCGGATACCTCACAAACACCTCTTTCCACTTCCCTGCTATCAAGGCGGCCCCGTTCGGCAGGTGAAATAGATCAGCCAAAGTCAACTCATCCCCGGCAATGTATCTGTGGTTGGCCAGAATCTTATCATAGACGGCGAGAACGGTATCAAGGTCCTGTTCGGCCTGTGCAACCCTTGCTTCGTCGGGGGTACCGAGGCCTTTCATCCTGCATGGCTGTGAGCTAGTCGAGGAAATAAGAAGTATGTTATGTTACATACGGTTTCACCACCAACTCAATTCCTATGGTCTCGGCGGCGGCGGCGAAGTAACTCTGCTCGACCAAACAGGCTTGTTCGAAGCGGCCGTAGGCCTCCTCGTCGCTCTCAGGCATCAGCTTCTTACCGAACTGGCATTTGCTATTTCATATATGAATAAGTATATAAATATCTGGGAGGGAAAAGAGACTTCATTCTCTTTATGGGAAAATAGCAAGGGCCCAACCTACCGGGCAAGATACTTACAAATAGCCCTAGTCTCGAATATGACGAACCCGTCATCATCCAATACAGGCACCTTGCCAAAGGGTTGCAGCTTTTTGTAGTCCTCGGAATTCTGGTCGCCCTTGGCGATGTCAATCATAATGAGCTCGTAAGGCAACTCCTTCTCGAGGATCGTGACCAAGACATGGAGGTTGACATAGCAGAGCCATAGAGCTTCAGAACCATTTTGTCTGTGAAACAGTCCGGGGGAAGAAGGGGGGCGTGAGTATTCCTGAGTAATCCAGAAAAGTTGACGGTCAATAATATGGGGCTTCGAGACTTTGAGTCTCCATAAAACTACCAAGAGCAGTTCGAAACAGCCATATTAGCACCGCCGCAGACAAAGGCTTGAGTGATCTACCCCTGCTAGTGCTTACACTGGCTAGTACTCTCTAGTACGTCTGCACATGGTGGATATAGGCAGCGCAGCAACTTCAGATTCGAGAGCTGCACTATATTGCACCGTATATGGGTGGCTAGCTCTTAAGGTTGGGTTTCACTAATGTGCTGTGCGAATTGTCGGATTTTCGGAGTCTATTCTTCCCATCATCACAGATTACCCCAACTCTATCTAGACCTAGGAGAGTATCTTCCGCCGCAACTTAGGTGGTGATAGGAAAAAACAGCTTTCCTAGAGACGATTCCAGGTGCAGAGTTCAACGAATGGTCTCGCTATTGACTGCGGGAAAAAAAAAAAAAAAAGAGGCCCTTTTGGCAGACTTCTGTTTCTTCTGGCTGCGGGATAGCATGTAGAAAGGCTGAATATATATATCAGACCAAGAAAATGGGAAACCAACTGAGTCCTCGACATTTACGTGGGGCAAGGAATGTAAAGATAATTCAAGATACGTATACACCGTATGTCGTCTTATATGTGTTGATTTTTTTGCCCATTTGCGCATGAATATGAACTGATTAGGTAGAGGTTTTATTTTATGCATGCCAAGTGAGACGCATAAAAACTGGTATATATCCGGCATGACCGGTATGAGAAATATCGACAAGAAATCCACGACCCATCAAATAGGAAGTAGGAGAGAAGACTGGTGAAGTCACGGTGAAATGTCCAATATGGAGACACCGGGCCGCCAATCGTAATCCTCACCCACCACAGAGCCATCTACGAGTATGCGCAACCCCTCTTCTGATCACAAGAATACGCCTGTTATTGCCAAGAATTTATACATCACGGTGCAACCGCGGCAAAAATCACGATGGGGACTTCACCCCCTCATCTGAAGCCTCAGGGATGATCGTCGCTAACCGAGGTCCCGACCGGCCCCAATTATAACCGCTTGACTTCCCCAAATAGCTCTGTTTAGCTACTTTTGCATGCAGGGAGTTGAACCAGACGACAGGCATCTAGACGAAAATGTCCGACTTCAACCCCTCGCGCCATGTCGGCAACAGGGACTATACACGATCAACGGTCGTGATTATCGGCGCGGGCCTTTCAGGTATGCAAGTCAGCTACAGATAGTCCAGTACGGCGGCATCCAACGAGGGCTAACGCTGGGAATCTTAGGTCTATGTATGGCCATTGATCTTCTTCGGCGTACGCAGTGTCGCAACTTTGTCATCCTCGAGAAAGGTAGCCAGGTCGGTGGAACGTGGAACGATAACAAATATCCTGGTTGTGCTTGTGATGGTATGTGTGGTACGAATACAGCGAGCTTACGACTTGTTAATCCGTGACAGTATGGAGCACGCTGTACAGTTACTCGTTCGAGCAGAAGACCGATTGGACAAGAGAGTACCCGGGTCAGGAAGAAATCTTGGTATGTGTACCATGGATGTTGTCACCTCAGTCCGGCTAATTTCACAGGGCTACGTGATCAAAGTCGCCGAGAAGTACGGATTGTTCAAACACATCCGATTCAATTCCGCCGTCCAGGAAGCGCGTTGGGATGAGACAAACCTACGCTGGAATGTCAATGTCGGCGTGTCCGGCGCGAAAGACAGCCAATTCATCGAGTCGTACGAGCTCACTACCGACTTTCTGGTTTCGGCAGTGGGACAGCTCAACGTCCCCAGTCTGCCGTCCATCACTGGCTTGGATGACTTCAATGGCAAAATGATGCACTCGGCGAGATGGGATTGGAGTTACGACTTCGCCGGCAAGCGGGTTGCCGTAATCGGAAACGGTTGAGTATCCCTCTCTGCAAGGACCTGGGGCCTAGCTAATGTATCAGGCGCCACTGCTGTGCAAATCATCCCCGAGGTTGCCAAAACCGCCGCGCACCTATCCGTCTACCAACGCACACCGAACTGGGTCGTACCTCGGATGGACATGGCAGTATCCCCCGTGCAGCAATTTTTGCTTGAGTATGTGCCACCGCTGCGCTGGTGCAAACGTGCTTTGATGATGCAGTTTCGGGAAGCCACCCACTCAGCTATCACCGATGCCGAATCAAAGATGTCAAGAGAAACTCGCGCATTCGCGGTGGACGCCGTGAAAAAGCAGCTGAAGGACAAGCCCGAATTATGGGACAAGGTCATCCCTAATTATGCAGTGGGGTGCAAACGGATCATCATCTCTGATGATTACTTCCCAACGCTAAACCAGAAGCACGTGGATTTGAACACCCGGGATATCGAACGTGTCACCGAGAATGGCATCAAGACGGCGGACGGAGAGGAACGCGAATTCGACCTCATTGTGCTAGCCACAGGATTCCGTACTGTCGAGTTTATGTACCCCATCGAAGTATATGGTAGGAATGGCCGGTCGGTCACGGATGTATGGAAGGATGGGGCGATGGCGTACTATGGCATGACCGTGGAGGATCTGCCGAACTTTGGTATGCTGTATGGACCTAACACGAATTTGGGCCACAACTCGATTATCCTCATGATCGAGGCGCAGTCGAGATATTTGAGCACGTTGATCGGAGCGGTCGTACGGGCAAAGACGCGCGGCCAAACACTTGCACTACGTCCCCAGCCCGCTGTTGTTCAAGCATTCAATGAGCGTATTCAAACTCTGCTAGAGAATAGTTCCTTTGCGGATGCGAACTGCCAGAGCTGGTACAAGCAAGAGAACGGGCGCATCACGAACAACTGGCCGAGTACAGTGGTCCGGTACCAGAAAGATCTGAGTCGGGTGGTGTGGGGAGATTACGAGGCTGAGGGGACGGGGGCAGATGAAGTCAAGAGCAAGAAACCCACAAACATTGGCCGGGTGACTGAGGAGCTGCCTGTGAGCCATACGACCTTAATTCTGGGAGCACTGAGCGTGGCTATGGCAGTGGGTGGATACTATTGGAAAGGGGGACGGCGGCGCCGGTGATGTCAATACGAGAAAGCATTCATACCAGTGGACCTTGCTTCCTGCAATCTTCTAACAATTTGACTACCTTATGTCTCAAGGATCGCAATCGATATAAAAGAAATCAGGAAGCATTTGTGCAGTAGATGCGAGACTGGTCACGGTGCAGGAGCCCGTCGTAGCTGGTCAGTTGGTGTGCCACGAATGATGGTCTTTCTGTTCGAATCTTCGGGACCAAGGGACCGTCCTCAATAGTGGAGTGGCGGCCCAGGAATGTGGGGTGGGGGAAAGTCTCTGCCTGCTTGGCATGTCGCAGGCAACATGGGATGGCTCGCGCAGTGGGACAGGGGCACAGGGTCAGTACGCAGCACATCGTCTCGCGTAGGGCGCCCCTAGCATCCAAGAGGGGCAATCAGGTAGGTGTGAGCGATCCCTAGAAGGATAACGTTTGATCCATACTATGGCACGGACTGGAACAGCTACACAGAGGGCTTGTGATATGCGGTCTAAACAACAAGGGAAGATGCACAGACAAGGAGCACGGGTGCGGCTGTGCTGGAGGAAGTGAGACAAGAGGAGGTGGTGACATTCCCCTGTTTCCTGTGTTTAGTCGCCACTGTTTCTGTTCAGAATTCACTGTGCTCGACTATGGAGCTAATGAAGGCCAATGGGAACCGGCATGAAGTGATGACTAAGAGGGAGTGGAGATAGACGCTAAGTCCGAAGGGGAAGGGTGTCGTGCGTTGGTTCGACAGAGATAGAAGCACAAGGATAATTCATGACACTGTGGGAGAAGTATCTGGTAGAAATGGAAGACATTTAGAAACAGTCATGGCAGCATAACTGTGTAAGGAGCAGATGGTAAACATTTCAGTACCGTCTTCCAGAACCTGGTCTCTGATCCACCGGCTAAATATAGGGTCTTCAGGGTCCGGTGGGTCTTTTTGTTTCAGTCTTTGAAAACCCCTCGGAGGAGTCCTGCCTAGGCTCGTAGGAGAAGTACTAAACCCCCAAATTTGAATTGCAAAATTCATCACCAGGGCTTATGCCAGTAGCATAATAATGATGACCGGATGTTGCCGTCAAAGATCTGTTTCCGTGACCCAACCATGACCCCATACAGATCCCGTGATACGTTCTTTACTCTACTTGTATTATGCGCTATCCGTTAGTCAGCTGCAAGTTTCGTTTCATTTTCCTGCTGCATCAGGCCCTGCTGCAAGCCTGCGCGTCTCATTAGCGGCCCTCACGCGGTTGGAACATCGTACGATGTGCCTGCCGCCATGTCGGTCATCAACATCCTCGTTGGCAGTTGGCATCGAACGGTGCTTCCTGTCGTTCATCGAGTGCGCGCTTCGAAATATTACTCCTTTGATCTATTTTGGGACTTCTCTCGTCGTTACTTTTTTGCCCTTGCTGTCCTCGCCCTTCTTGGAGCCAAAGCCCTACACCTATACGCGCATCTACACTCTCTACCTTTCCCCAAATTCCTCCTCTGGGGTATCACTTTCTTCTTCCAAGATGTCATTGCGATATTGCTTTTACGCATTGCGACTCGTAAAATGCGTCACAAGTCCTTAGCGGTAGTTGCTGCCATTGTCGTCATCCCGCTCAGGTATGTCCCGATTCCCTAATCCATTTCGGAAGATTAACCCGCGCAGTCTCATCATGTCCGGCATGGCTTCAGCCAACACTTCATTTTACATAGTGACTGGTGCGGAGATTCATTGGCGACAAGCGAAAACCTTCCATCGGGATGAGGCTGCCGTGCGCACTCTCCTCACCGGGCTAACCGGGTTTCTAATCGTGGAAGCAATTCTCCTCAGTATTTCTTGGACGATTGCCCGCACAGTTCACCATGCAGTCGGTAGGGCGTTGGAGATCATTATGTGGCCATTCTGGTTGTGTATCTCCAGAATCTTCCCTCGTGGTCAGCAGCAAGAACTCCATATCAGCCCAGAGACCTACGAGCGGGTTGCCGACGAAGATCAGTATGAAGATAAAAGCGATTTCGATGACCTGGAAGCAGTCGGATCTAAAACACATACGAGCATGAGAGCCGTCTCTACCTTTGCACGACTGGGAACTTTCCTTACGTTCATAGTACTATTGGCAATGCGCGCACTGAGACCTGTAGATCCGTCCTATATCTTCCTGTCTGGTGCCCTTCCGCTGACACCATTCGTTGATGCACGTCATCGCATGTCTCCTGTTGATACCGCTGGAATGCCAGGGGACTACCGCTTTCTGGAAGGACGAACAGCAATGACTGTACCCCCACCGTTTCCTTGGCTTTCTCCGATCCCGATGCCGGGCTTCGAAGACTGGGATCCCAACGACCCGTCCCGTCTGCATTACAGCCCAGATGAGGACCCCCTTCATATCTCCAATCTCGACCAGCCTGTTCTGGAACCACTCCGGCAGGCACTAGCCGATGGCACTGTCCGGATAAAGCATATAATTGTGTTGAAGTTGGAGAGTACACGAGCCGATCTATTTCCATTACGAAATGAGTCATTTATCTGGCATAAGATTGCAGATTCCTATCGAGATCGTGAAGTCCCGGAGGAAGTCAAGGAGTTTGTCGGAAATCTGACTCGCACAGCGGAGTATCTGACTGGTTTTTCGACCGGGTTCCGCCATCAGGATAACTTTCCGTGGAAAAGGAGAGCATACGGTGGAATCAGCGCCAGAAATGCCTTGACAACTGCTACTTACACCCTGAAGAGTCTTGTGGGTACAGTTTGTGGCGTTACGCCTCTAGTCGCTGACTTCAACCTCGAGTACAATCACCACATTTACCAGCCTTGTATGCCCCACGTTCTAAATGCGATAAATCATCAACAGGATGTCACCAGTGACACCGAAGACTTTATACACTGGCCGTGGCACTCGATGTGGATGCAGTCTGTGACAGATGGCTACGACAATCAAGACCTATTGACGCCTGTTCTTGGTTTCCACGATGTTCAAACCAAGGAGACCATCAAGAATAGGCGGGCAAAGCACTATCCACCACATACAAAGGAAATCAACTATTATGGATATGCTGACACTGAGCTTCGTGAGTATCTGCGAGATGCTATCGATGACGCTCAGCGCAATCGTACGCGTTTGTTCCTTACACATTTGACGGGGACAACCCACCACCCCTGGGCCCTGCCTGACGATAACTTCCAGAAAATCATTCGCTCATCTTGGATGGGTGAAAATAAAAAGTTGAACAGATATTTAAATACGATCCATTTTGTCGACAACTGGTTGGCCGAGATTCTGGGCATACTGGAGGAAAAGGGCGTTGCAGATGAGACGTTGATTGCCATTGCCGGAGATCAGTGAGTTATTATTCAACGGCTTCCATGCTGGATGGTGTTAGCTGACAATGGTTAGTGGCCTATCTCTCCCAAATGACGGAGGGTCTACCCCTTACGATAATCCGCATATCGGAAGTTTCCAGATCCCCATAGTGTTGGCCCACCCACATCTACCACCAGTCGAAATCACCACACCAGTTATGTCGGACCAGATTGTGCCGACAATCCTGGATTTGCTTATTGAGTCATCGTCGCTCAGCCCAAATGGCACGACTGTCGCCGGCGACGTCCGGGCACTGTACGAAGGCCAGTCCATGATCCGTCCTTTAGCGAAGGAAGAAGAAAACATCCAAGACTGGCAGTTTACCGTTATGAACACGGGGGGTTCGTGGCTAGCAGTGCGATCAGCTGCCCGTCCAGGATATCGCCTTGTGATCCCTTTAATCGATGACCTCGAATGGCGATTCACTAATCTGGCGGTAGACCCCAATGAGCTCCACCCAATCAAAGATTTTAATTTGGTGGATTTGGCGAAGACACTGGATGCTAAATATGGAGAGGATGCCGTGAACTGGCTGCGGGATGCTGCCCATATCGCTGAATGGTGGGTAGGCGAGAATTGGCGCCGCTATGGGTACGGGACACCAGAGACTACTGGGACCAGGAATATGACAGAGGAGAATGCAGGAAGTTGAGTTGGGTGCTGGTATGTTTTAAATACAAAATAACACTGTACATAATACCACTTGTTATGATCCATTTTACGGTATAAAGAACGTGGAAAGAAAAACCTCAAGCTGCCTTACGGACCGGAGTAATTCCGCTGAGACTTTCCAGTGTTTATATAGAAGCGCGTAAACTCCATGTTCTGCTGTACAGAATACACGGACTCCCATAAATGATGCACGTTCCTCAAGCCTTTCAAACCTCACCATCAACACGGTGACGAAAACTTCTCTGCCCATGACTCATTCCCTCCAAGGAAGCGGAAGACAACTCGGGAATCGAGATCCTTACAATTGGAGTCGTTTGCGGCTTCCTCATATGTCTTGAGCCCAGCGTCTCCCAGTACTAATCGTGCCCCCACCTGATCCGCCATGGAAACTGCCAATGAAAAGTCTTTTCTCATTAGCTGGATTTTAAATCCACCTGTGTAGCCGTTTGATGAAGGTGCATCCGCAACGACCCCTGGGCAGGGATTAAATTTATCACAAATTGCATTCTGCGCTGTGCCTGCGCCGAAAACATTGGAGAGAACACGGGGATCCAGCCCAGCCCGAATACCGATATTTAAGGCTTCTGAATCAGCTATGGCAATTAGCCCTGAGAGATAATTGTTGCATAGCTTTGCAGATAACCCGAGTGATGGTCCTCCACATGCAATCACCTGTTTTCCCATCAGGCAGAGGATATCTGTTAATACTGGAAGATTTGGATCTGTTTCTGCGCAGCCAAGGAAGAACGCAATTGTTCCTTTTTGGGCCCCTAGAACACCACCGCTAACTGGTGCATCATAAAAAGACGCATAATTATGATTGGCGGCAATATAATCTTTCACAGCAAGGCTTGTTGCGGTATCAATTGTGGAACAATCAATGAGCAGTTTATCGTGCAAGGCTGTAGAGCATACACCAGAATTTTCCTGAAGATACACAGCGTGCACATGAGACCCTTCGGGAACCATCGAGATAATTACTTGCTAGTAGAAGAAGTTAGCATATTTTGTAACTCATAAGAACAGAGAAACAGAAAAGGAACAAGAAAACAAATGTCAACACACTGAACGCTCCGCGACGTGGCGAGGTGATTCTGCTGCGATTGCTTTGCTTGGATTGAGAGCCACGAACTCATCCATCACTTCCTCAACAATATCGAATATGTACAATTGAGTAGAATTTGGTATTTTGGCGAGGAGTTGTTGAGCCATGGGTCGGCCCATGGCCCCGAGGCCAATAAAACCTATGGTATCCCAGCTTGCTGAGCCCATGTCAATGGTAACCTGTACTCAAATAAAACGCGTCCAAGGTTTCGTTGAATTTAAGTGTTTTGGGTCTCGTCTGATGATGGGTAAGAATTAGTGTTACCCCGAAATATTTGGGGTAATCGCCGAGTTCCCCGAATGCATGATATAATGGGTCCACTGCAAGATGAGACAATCTCCTGTGGACAAGTGGGAGCTTTGCGCATTGTTATGTACAGCACCTCATTGATTGCGAGTACTTGGACTCTTTGGGGTCACCCTGATAAGATGGACCATCATTAAGTTAATTCATTCTCAACTCTTATCACGACTCAGAAAGGAAGCCAAAAAAGAAAAAAAAAAACTATAAATATTTGTTTCCCATTGTAATCTAACGGGGGTGTATCATGCAGCGTTGGTTCCAGATTTATGTCCAAGTGTTTCGATAGCAAGAGACTGTTCACCAGACAAAGGTGCGAAAATTCATATAGACTGGAATTCTCATTCCCAAATTATGCCAACTAAACCCGTTTATACTCTCCATTTTCTATCATCTCTTTAATGGTCCTCTCAGTCACCTTCATTGCCTCCACGCCCGCGGGCACTCCACAATATACGGAGGCTTGGAGGACAGCCTCCGATATTTCCTTCTCACTCAGCCCATTATTGATGGCACCCCTGGTATGGACCGCCAATTCAGGCCATGATTTCAGCGCAATGAGCATGCCCAGGTCTGTTTCTTGTGAGCAATTGCCGGGATACCAGGAGGGACGGGTAAGTTAATTTGTTACTTAGCAGGCTCCGCTGTTTTCGATCTAAACCGGGCCTGGTCCAAATATGGCCCCAGCACCATTCAGTCACAAGTTCCTGACCTGGCCATGCGAATTCCGAGGAGCCGTTCGTCAGCGCCCGGTCGACATATGCATCACCAACAACAGCTCTGCGGACCTTGAGGCCGTCATCAAACAGTTGCTGGTGTAAGGGATCGACTTCTGAGTTATTCGACATGATGTCCTTTTGTGAACGGATCGTGGCGAGTAATGCTGATTGAGGAGACTATTTACCTTACAGAGTGGAAATGGTCTTGATATAACTGGGTCGACAATTTCCCCGCATATTCCCATCCCCATCAACATTCCCCAATTTCCCCACACACATATCTTCACGTTCCCCATTCTGGTCGTCCATTCCCCCATTTGCTCTTTGGGGGTGCTTGTTCATTTATGCAGCTCGGTATTTCTTGTTCTTTCTTGTCATGCCGGATGTTATACGCCCCAACAAAGAAATTACCGAGGAATTTTGGTGCAGCATTTCCGATATATCCAGCAACGACATCGGGAGCCAACTATCGAGCCTCTCTCTGATGTACTGGGAATAGATGAGCCTGTTGTATTCGATTCGTTGGTGCACTCTCCGCTCGGACTTCCCTGCCACCTGACATATTACTCTTGGGGGAGGTTTAAGCACTATTGCTTTGAATTTACCTGCACTGATTTTAATAATGCGTCAGTTTACGCAAATTAGTAGAAGGTAATTCCTAGGCCGCAGAGTGGTCTTGACATCCCCTGAATGTTCCCCGAGAAATGTCACTCGAATCAGCCGTGACACATGCTGCGTGGTTATTGGGATTCCTGTTTGAACAATGCAACCTGAACAACCTATCGGGTTTTTGTTCTATACCTACCAGTATTGATTGGATGTTCTCCTCGTCGTACGCTTTCCCGACGGTGTTTCCTGAGTATGTACTTCCCCAGATGAGCCTATCAAAAATCCATAGACGACAAAGTATGAGAACAGGTTATTGTCCTGAAATGATCCATTAAGGGCCCCTTATGTGAGCTGTGGTCAGGTGGATAAATACTGAACTGAAGGAAATATGGAAGAACGAGGCTAACAAAATCTCCCCTTGTTTATACATCCTTCATTTTAGAGGGGTTGGGGATTATCGGAGAGTTCCCCTTAGCACCCCCGGCCATGAGGTACCCCAACCACTGAGGGATGCCGAATGGGATCTAAGCTGCGGGGGTCGCAGCCTACACGGATTTATATATACAGTATAAAGACGTTAGTCTCTAATTCCAATATCGAGCGTTGTCCTCGACATTACAAAATCTGAAATACTTGATACTGTCCTATCCTAACGTCGGGACACCTAAATCTTCAACCTGATAGGATAGATCCTTTATTCAAGAGCTATCTAAGAACATGTCCGCCAGAGTCACTGTCCATGCCTTGGATGCGGGCTCTTTGACTCTACCCGAGCGACTTTTCGTTACCCCAGCTAATGACGAGAATGCACGAAAGACTGTTCCGTCTCTTTCCTTCCTTATCCAACATACCTCGCTTGTTGATGGAAAAACAACTCGCCTCATTTTTGATCTCGGAATACGACGCGATCCTTCTTTGTACAGCCAGCCTATTTACAAGCATGCACTCACAAGACAACCGCTCCTGGGCCACCCCGATGTTGTGGAATCATTGGGCCGAGGAGGACTGAAACCATCAGATATAGACTTAGTTATACTGTCCCACGTCCACTGGGACCACATCGGGATGCCAAGTGATTTCCCTGACTCATGTTTCATCGTCGGAAATGGGGCACTGGATCTCCTCAACGGGAAGGTTAAAATTGGCAATGGCAGTCACAGTCACTTCGAAGCTGATCTCCTCCCTTCGGCGCGAACAATCGAATTGCCTTCTCCCCAAAATGGGGGTAGTTCCCGCGAATATATTGACTCCGATCCCGGGCGGCGAGTCAAGTTGGGACATGTGCATTTATATCCTTGGAGGCCACTAGAGCATTTCTCCCACGCTATTGACTTTTTTGGCGACAAGAGTGTGTATATAATCAATGCACCCGGGCATCTTCCAGGCCACATCAACCTCCTGTGTTACCTTGGCGATGGTCGTTACGTATATTTGGCAGGCGATGCCTGTCATGATCGGCGGTTACTCACGGGAGAAAAGGATTTTGCGGTTTGGAACGATCCAGATGATGAAGGTCGTACGTGCTGTATCCATGCGGATCTAGACGTGGCTATGCAAACTGTCTGTGGCATTCGGAAGTTGGAAAAGGGAGAAACGCAATTTGGGACTGTTGAAACAGTACTCGCGCATGATGACGAATGGTCTCTCGATGCCAGGCGAAAAGGGCGGTACTTCCCAGGGAATCTCTAGCGTTAGACTATACAGCATACTTATTTCGCGTACTTACTTCCCAGGAGAGTCAGATCACTTTCTAACAGAGCTATGCTATGCTTTTAATATATTGCCGTTGGTGGAGGCAGTCATGGCTACATTCATGAATCATTAAACTTCAAAGAAGCAAGTTACCTCTTCTACAGAGATAGTCCCTCATTTACGTGAGTTAAGATGCTACTGGCTTTATTTAAGAAGCGATTATCTCCTCATTAACTTGTCTCTTCCTGTGACGTATCAATCATCCGCTTCCTACTCGCGGATTCGAGCTCCCCATATACGTCTATAAAGGCAATAAAAGCACAACAGATATTGTCTATTCGTACGGATGCCATGGAAACTGAATCCTCAGGAATAGCGTCCTGGAAATTGTTTCTTTTAGGGGGAATCACCTACAATTAAAACTGTGTGTAGCGGGTTAAAGTTAGCTAGGAAATAGCTAGAAGTACAAGGACAGCACCAGAACAACTGTTACAATTGCTGTTTCATCTACCACGAAGCGGCTGTGACTTGGTGTTACGGGAAAATTGCAAATCCGCTGTCTCTCAGTTGCACACAATGTTCACACAATGGGATACTGGACGTCATAGGACTGTACCATTCTCTTTTTATTGTTTTCTGAAACATCAAAACTTGAGCACATAAATAACTCTTGGTCCGAGCAGTTAAAAGAGATTTTCGATGCCAGTTCCGAAACTAGCTATCGATTAGAAAACATGACGATGAGATTTCTCAACATTCTCATTAATTATATGATTCTTATCCTTGTCCGGGCTGCCACGGACACCATTGCACCAGACTCTCTAGTCGGAACGACAGTTCAAAGTGTGCCGTACCCTCACCAAACAGGGATTGTCCCAGAATGTACATCAACATCTGTTTGATCAGTCCCGGACTAATTATACTAATCTCTTCCCTTAGGCAACAAATACCATCATGTAGTCGACGGAGACAATTGCTGGATTATTACAAGAATATATGGAATTAATATAGATGATTTTTACAAATGGAATCCTGGCGTTGGTCGGACATGTGAAGCTCTGTTGGTGGGCTTTTATGTTTGCATCGGCATCTCCAGTAGGTCTGTCCTTACCTAAATCCACCTTTCTACAACTGATCAATGGCAAAACCTCTGGCAGCACCACTGACTCTCACTACGACTGCAACTTGCCTAGCCCCGACACCATCCGGAATCGTGAGCAATTGTACCGAGTATTATCGAACCGAGGTCGGCGATACTTGCATTTCAATCGTGACTGAGAAATATCCTAAGATCACACTATCCCAGTTCATGCAATGGAACCCGACTGTTGGAAAGTCATGTGAGAATTTACTTGCAGGATACTGCTATTGTGTTTCTATGTCTTCTCCACCTGGTCCGCAACCAGGAAAACCGACAAAACAGACAAGCACGGCAATGCCTGCATAGTCTAAAATTAAGGATGTTTCAGAGAGTGGTTTCTTACTCTCATATAAGGTATTTGATTGTTCTATCCTTCCCAGTCGTTAATGAAGGCGGAAGTCAGCAAATGATGTATGACGACATGCAAAGTTCCATATCGACGCATACACCCAACTACGTTCAGAGTACAAGGGCAACACAAGCGGTTAATAAATAGTGATTATGAACAATCCATCTTCAATAACTTGGAACAAAGTGTCTGTCGCACCACGTAATCTCACTATGCCAGATGAGTCTCTGGATTGTAGTTACAGACGGCATTTCTCGATATCGGAAAGTGGGGGGAATGGGGGTGGGGCTGATGAAGCCACACGCCTTGCCTACTCTGTAGTATGTACTATCTCGTGCCTCGTTTTATAAAGGGATGGAAGAAAGAAACAAAGGAAAAGAAACAGTAAGTCCAACATTTTCCAATGTATTTGTGGCAATCGACCGGCTGGTGGGACGCTTTTCTTCTCCGGGGTACGTCGCATATCTTTCGTATATACACTTAGCTAAGATATCAGGCAGAACTACTCTTTTTGCTTACCAGCGCTGGATTGACCAAAATACTGGGTCAACTATGTTTGCTCACTGTAAACCTTGCTGACAAATTCTACTTTAGGGGAAGCTCTAGATTCTCGATGAATTTAGTATGGAGTATATTCCCAGAGGCTATGGTTGGTACTGAATGAAATTTCCCTTGCGGGGGCCACAGTTAAGGCCCAGTGTTCTCGAACACGGCCGAACTGGCCCGAAAGATTGCTACTAGTAGCCTCGTGATTGTCGCTTGTGACTGGGTAATTGGAGCTCTAGAGAACGTTTCCCCAGACTAAGCGTCGTATGCGGGGGCCGATCCCCCACACCCAAGTCCGAAGGGCCAATGGCCCTCTTTTGATGATGCTACTGTTCTCGGGACGGATCATAGGATGTCTCTCTGAGTCTTCCCATAGTACCAATGGGCATTGTGCTTTGAGGTTCCGTTTATAAAGATTCAGATTGCCCTTGGTTTTCCTTAAATGATATACCGCTCTGCTCAACATGGATCTAAAGCCGACAGTTAGAATGGATGAGGAGATTGAACATGACAAGCAGTTTGTCTCCGATCATGTTCTCATTAACGAAAAGGGCGAAGTTCAACAACTTCCGATACCTAGTCGTGACCCAAATGATCCGCTAAATTTCTCGTTTTGGGAAAAAGCCGGAATCATTGTTAGCTGCTGTTGGTTCTGTAAGTAAACAGTCAGGAGGATTTCCTTGGGGTTCTGACCACCATGGTATAGCATCAATGTCCTTGTCTGTTGTTGGTGGGCTCGGTGCTATACTCGAGACCTTTATAGAAATGTATACCAAGCAAGGACATAGTGTCAACCAAGTCGTGTGGCTTTCGACATTTCCCTCTTTATTTGTGGGTATAGGTAAGGCATGCCGTTATGGATGGAAGACGCTATTCTCATGTTGTCCGTATCTCTATTAGGGAATTTCCTTATTCTGCCTCTGGCGTTGGTTTACGGCCGGCGGTTCGCAACAATTGTGTCCACACTCATTCTACTCGGAGCTACTATCGGATGCGCCGTATGCCATAGTTGGGAACAGCATCTCGCTCTTCGAATTATTCAAGGACTTGCGGCAGGTGCTACTGAGTCCGTCAGTATTCCCGCATCGCAAGGGTACTTCTACTTGCTCAACTGCTTCAGGTTCTACCATTGATATTGGCGGAGGTCACATTCGTTAATCAACACGGAATGGTGTACGGTCTGTACTGGGCCGCACAAAACGTTGTTACTGGCTGTCTCAATCTCGCTAGCTCTTATGAGGTGGCAGCTCTTGGTTGGCGATGGTACTACTGGGTGTTTACAATCGCAGTGGGTGTAGGCCTTATCCTCGTCAGCCTCTGCGGGTTTGAAACAAGATATAATCGTCGATCGCAGCATATTAACGGCCACTTTGTGGTTACTGATCAGTTCGGAGTCACGCGTCTTCTAACGGAGCAAGAACACAGTACATACTTACGAACGAATCAGGCTCATGACGAAGTTCCAGACGAGCAAAGACCAAGGAACACATATCTACAGAAGTTATCTCTATGCTCACCACCGCCACAAGACAGCTGGAAGCTTGTGCCAAGAACCTGGCTGAATATTCTTGAGGCCTTCAGTTCCCCGGGCATTCTCTATTCAACAATACTTTCGTCTGTCGTCCTCGGATCGTCCGTAGGAATGTCGCTCTCTTACAATACTGTTCTACAGAATAACTATCACTGGGCACCGAAAAGTATTGGCCTAATTAACCTAGGTGGGGTCTTTGGCGGGATCGGTGGCATGCTCTATGCTGGTCTGTTTGGAGATAGATTCATCCTTTGGATGGCAAAGCGATCTGGCGGGATCCACTTTCCAGAGCATCGGTTACCGCTGCTTGTTCTTCCAGGCGTACTCGCAGTGGTCTCGCTGGTACTGTATGGCCTGACGGCTACTGGGAATGCAACCTGGGGTGGCCCGTACATGGGATGGACCTTATTCCAAGTCTGTTTCGTTTCCGTGCTAATCGTCTCGACATCATTCGCCTCGGAGGCTTGGGAAAGAAACCCTGGACCGGCATTGGTAGCAGTTGTTGGAACTAAGAATATCGTCGCATTCGGACTGAGTTACGGTATCAACCCTATGGTGGAAAAATATAACTATGCTACAGCAATGGGCATTCTTGCTGGTATCAATGCCGGTGTCTTCTTGCTCGGTATACCGATATACCTTTTAAACCCAATGGTAAGGGGCACCTCGTTATATGCTTGCCAGAGGAAACTGTCTAACATGCGCAGTGGCGACGATCTCAAGAACGTAAAGTTAGGCGCTAGCTGAGTCTGTCAAAAAATGGCGGAATTTTAGATTAGCTGTGTTGTAAAGCGATGCCAAGATTTGGCGTTCATATAAATTCTATGTATTTTCATACAGAATCATTCCACCAATTGAGAATTCCCCGTATTGATAGCGTGGATGATATATGGCGGGATGTGATATGAGAAGGTCGCCGAAAGACAGTGCTTGTCGTTGGGGTTAAATTGAGCATGTATGTGCCAAGTTCACTCGTTATTCTCATATACATGCGTTTAACCTATGGACCTAGACTAATTAATGCCAATATATTAACCAATCATCAGTGTCATGTCAGTGAAGGCTATTATTCTCTGCTGGCCGCACCAGTCAATGAAAACCAGGGCTAATGCAAGGACAATATGCAGTCCGGTCCAGGTTCAGTTTCCTGTAATAAAAATCAGGTATAAGAAATAAGTTTAGTAGATACAAACGATAGAGAGTCAATCAATAAATCCCGTGATAAACTTGCTAAGAGTACAAAATGTGTAACAATCCTTGACATCATTCCTCGATATAGATGTGATTTTCCACCTATTTTGATTTCTATACTGTACGTTATACGTGCTAAAGAACTAAAGAAAAGAAATAAGCCCACAACAGCGTCAATGCGGGTTATCGTCACTCTGGTCGAAATGCTCCCGCGCCCAGGGACTGCGGAGTCGAATTGCGCGTCCCAAGTAAAAGAAAATAAACGGGATAGGCACCAGAAGGATTGCAATGAAGCCCAGCAAGCTTGATGCCCATTCGTAGCCCAGCTTCTCATACATTTGAGTGGCGAAAAGAGGGAATCCAGCACCGACAAGATTGCGACAAAGAATCACACCGGCCAGAGCGGACGCAGAATATGTTTGGTAGCTATCGACCACATAATTGAGTATACTCAAAATGACGATGTAGATTCCCGCTCCAAAGAATGCCGATGCGATAATGGGGACAATCCAATGAACGGATTGATAACTGGTCCAGGCGAACCAAAACAATGATATGGGGATCAATATCGCACCGCCTCGGGCCATCCACATACGGGCCTCTGGGACACCTTTCCCGTCATTCTCGGCCACTCTGCGGAGGTAATAGCGTTCTTGAAGGGGATACAAGCAGAATGCAAGCACGGGACCAATAGCCAATCCAAGGAACGATAGACCCTGCTGGCCCACATTAAAGTTGTGGCCTTTTCCAGGACCGAAGACAAGTGGAAATGCCTCATTAAACAGGTACACAAGGCCATAGACGAAGCCATTATAAATGGCCGAAAATAGCGTAATCGGCTCAGTGAAGAGAAAGCGGATAGGACGTGTTAGAGTAATGGCAAACAGCTGATGCAGTCCTTTGTGAGAGGCCGCATTCCTATCCTGGGTTGTCCCGGCGGATTTTAGGTTCTCTTTCTGCATTTGTGTTCGAACCCTCTTTGCCTTGCGTTGTAGGATGATTGTGTGGCGTGTTTCAGGGATTGTGACAATAATCAGTATCCAGAATGCTCCTGTGATAGCCATTAAAACCCAGAAAATCCATCGCCAACCAAGGTTGAGACCGATGTAACCGCTAATGACCAGGGCCAAAGGAGGGCCAAAGGTACTGCTCAGCCCATATACAGCCATGGCAGCTCCGCTTTCATTGCGTGCCCTGTATGTAGATCAGCTTCTGTTGCGTACAGGATCAATAGACGTGACAAATTACCAGATATCAGAAATAGTTCCGCCAGTGTTCGTCAAAGGGGCTCCTCCAGCGAATCCGCCAATCAGTCGACAGATGATTATGGTTCCGATGTTAGGTGCGAGGGCAATTGGTAGTTGAAATATGAAAAGAATAAACCACGAAGTGATGTATACTGGCTGTCTGCCGAAGTATTCCGAGAGTGGCGCGAGAAGAACCTGCGATTCGTTAATACGCTGTATGGGAATTTCTTTCGCGGCTCATGTCGTGAGGTGATACGCACTGGTCCAACCGCGAATCCCAAGATGTACATCGATAAACAGACTGTCGTCACTTCGCTGGAAACGCTGAACTCTTCTGCAATCTGAGTGGCGCCTGACGAAATGCTTCCGGCACATAAACACCTGGGTAAAGCAATCAGCATCGACAGTGGTATAAATACCCAGAAGCTGCACATACGTAACGACATTGAGCATGCTGACCATGCAAGTGATATACCATTTTCGCCATCTTGCCCAACAGCGAGGATTCTCGTGGTCTCCGGGACTGAAGACTATAGACAGCGGAAGAGCTTCTTCGGGGGCAGATCGGGCTCGGGCTAATGCTTCCTCCTCTGATACTGCCTGGGAAAGATCTTCCCGATGAGAATCCGATATTTTCTGCTCCAGCATGGCATCCCGGGGGTTGCCGATGTGGCTTTCTTCCGACGACATTCTCCCGTTTAGTTGTCCGCAAATCTGGTAGAGATTAATTCAGAAGAAGAGCCAGTCCCTTTTAAATGAGTCGGCCTATTAGTCAAAATTGGGAACGGGGACTCGGTGAGTCGGTTCGGGCTGCCTCCTCTCCACGGTCGTCATCTCCACAGAAATCTCCCAATGGTATGCGTTATGTTCTCATCATTCGGGGTATCCCCGACGCACCGAGTGGCCCACCGGCGGCTTACAAAAGCTTTGCACAAGCTTTTCGCTTGCCGAAGTTTGTCTACCGTGAGCTTCCGACCCACTACACTCGCCTCTAGCGATGGCAGAACCACAGGAAACCATCAGACGCTCCATAAATTCACCCCACGGAGAAAGAGGCCTTTAACCCCGACGGGATGGTTGGTGGCATATCGGGGAATAGGTGCTAAAATATTCAGGATAATCTTCGGCATACCTGTCATTTTTTGCACTCGCCCAGTGGGCGTGATGATCAATCCTCAAGGTCGAGTAAGTCCCCATGATATTGCGCTATTTCTGAAGAAATCTCTATCCGGCCCGTTCTTGTAACTAGCTGCGGCTTGCCCAATATCGCCTGCTATCATCCACTACCTTTGCCTCCCAACCTGCAACGGGCCCAATAACCTCTACATCTCGTTGACCCTTTTCGAAGACGAAACGACAGGGCAAGTCCAGGGTCAAGTTTTCAGGATTGTTTTCCCCAACCACATTTTGCAGTTCTTTTTCTGATGCCAGGTATACTACACGGCCAATATTTGCCCAGTAAATCGTCCCGGCACACATAGCGCATGGTTCCCAAGTGGATACCAACGTGGTCTTGGTCAGGTATTCGGGGGCAAAATTCTCCGCGGCATTACGAGCCAACTCGCATTCTGCATGTCTCACGTGGGACAGACTCAAAGATGACATAATAACGGTAGTGTTATCGGGACCCAAGAGAAGTGCAGTAAATGGCCTTTTGTTGTGGAGATCCTGGGCCGTCCGTTGGAGATTAAGGCAAGCTTCAGCCCCGTCGGACAATTGTCGGTCGCTGAGGGGCAGCATTTTCGAAGAAGTCAGGTTTTCTCTGTCCGCTTTTGTCCTGAAGCTTCGGAGTTGGGACTGAAAGAATCGGTGAGGTTTATGTATTATTGGGGGCACATGGCGACCTCCGAGAATCCCCCGCATTAAATCGGAGCAAGCCGCCGTATCGCCAAGATAAGACAACAATGCTCAATCGTCCACTAGTTAGTATCTTTATCAATTGCCATTGTACTATCTCCCTACTAAAGTAATATATCTCTGAGACGCGGAGCAACAGACAGCTTGAGTGGACGACGTAGAGAATTTGCCGTTTTATCTATTGTACGGCTTAGTTCCGAAACCATCGTTCCCACACCAGGAAGATGTGAGCTCTATAACAATTAGCCGAGAACGTGATGCGTTGAGGGATGATAATAGTCCGTGCAGCTCCAGAAACACCTCAGATTTCTACATAGATATTTCAATATTCACACGCCAAAGAGTGGACTTCTTGTGTCACAGAATCTGGAAAATGACCCCGCGTGGACTCAGTTCCTGGCTAATGGCGTCATGCCAGATTTACTCCGTATTGTGGCTAAATATCGTTGTATATTCCTCTTGGATAGGATTAGGCAAACAATAAAATTGTGTAAAGGATTTAAATTAATTAAAAATGCTTCTACAGATCATGCGACTTGGTATGCGCCGTGTGTCTAGTATCCGAACCATGCATATACCTTGTGACGAAGAGTCTTAAGGAAAGACCAAGACCTCCGTGGTGTCGAAGGGACGGATGATCACCGTTGCTAAAGGGAAGAGCGGAGAACTCAACCTGTAACAATGGTGCAGGCCCTGAACATTACGATGCAGGGATCGGATTCCTCACGGATGTCCGCCCATATCCACATTCCTGGGGAATTTTGGCGGAGACAAATTTTCCTTCTCCACAAATCTCAACAGACCAAAATGCATCTAATCTCCGACGGTCATGCGTCTACATAGCAGAACAAAGTGCCTAGACGGGCCGCCATGCCGTCCGTCACAGCAGGTTCACCCTAGTCATCTCCGCCAGCCTGACTCTATATCTTCTGGATAATGTCTCCCTACCACGCCTTCTTTCTCTTGGGGGACCAGAATTGTGCCCTAGATGCATTCGCCTACTCGTCTCGTTGCTACTGTCCTGGCGGTCGGTACAGGTAAGCTATCTTCCTTGCACGGTGATATCGGCATCCTGGTTAATCTCTTCTTGACAGCCCTGCAACCATGTTGGGGTCAGTCCAGCGCCCCGGTGGCGTATACCCACCCCGACACTGGCATAATTTTTGATACATGGACGGTTCCTGCTGGGACTGTGACTGGGGGACTGACCTTCGGTGTCGCCTTGCCAACCACAGCATTGGAAACTGACGCCACTGAATTCATCGGCTATCTGGTAATATGCTTTTTAGTACTGGAAAACTCCGGCTGACATCTGACAGGAATGTGCTCTTGATACATCCGCTGGCGGGTGGTGCGGTCTGTCAATGGGCGGCAGCATGCCCAACAACCTGCTTTTCATGGCATACCCCTATGAGGATACAGTTTTGACTTCGTTACGGTTTACCTCGGGGTATGTCATGCCTTCTGTTTACACCGGAAATGCTACCGTCACCCAGATCACGTCGACAGTGAATGCAACTCACTATACCCTTCTGTTCCGCTGCGAAGGCTGTCTTTCTTGGAACCAGAGCAATCAAACAGGCTCTGCATCCACTAGCTCGGGCCGATTGGTTTTGGGCTGGGCACAGGCTACAGAAAGTCCGACGAACCCTTCTTGTCCCGATGACATCTCTCTAGTCCAACATGACAGTGATGGAATTTGGGTAGCAACTCTAGATAAAAACGCTACCAACACATCTTATGAGCAGTGGACGGCTCTGGCAAATAAGACAGTTTCTGGGGATTGCTCTGGCGGTGGGGGAGGAGACACAGACCCGGATCCTGTTCCTGTACCAGATGGAGTTACATATGATTACATTATAGTTGGCGCGGGAGCAGGTGGGATCCCGTTGGCAGATAGATTGAGCGCGGCAGGCCATCATGTGCTGCTTATTGAAAAAGGTCCAGCGTCTTCCGGGCGATGGGGAGGAACAATGAAGCCATCCTGGCTCGATGGGACTAACCTCACTCGATTTGATGTCCCTGGTTTATGCAACGAGATCTGGGAGAACTCCAATGGGATTGCCTGTGGTGATGTTGACCAGATGGCCGGATGCATTCTAGGTGGCGGCACAGCTATCAACTCAGGCCTATGGTGGAGGGTAAGTTCTATGTTCCTCACACTCATTGTACGACAAGTAAAACTGACAGTCCAGTCCAGCCTTACGCAGTCGACTGGGACGTAAACTTCCCCTCCGGATGGAAATCTGGTGACATGCAATCCGCCACTAACCGGGTATTTTCCCGGATCCCGGGTACCATAACTCCCTCCATGGATGGACGACTGTATCTCCAACAGGGGGCGAACGTCCTATCTCGCGCTTTGCAAGCTGGTGGATTTAGGTCTGTTGCCCTGAACGACAACCCGACACAGAAGAACCACACGTATGGGCACACCCCGTACATGTATTCCCATGGAGAGCGTGGGGGTCCGCTGGCAACATATCTTGTTTCAGCAAAGGCAAGGGACAACTTTGATCTATGGATGAATACGACAGTGAAAAGAGTCGTCCGGAACGGCAGTCAGGTCACTGGGGTAGAGGTTGAAGCTACACTAAATGGGGGTTATGGAGGAACTGTCAATCTAACGGATAGTGGACGGGTGGTGCTATCTGCCGGAACATTCGGCAGCCCTAAGATACTTATGCGGAGTATAAGCTCTCATTCTTTGCTCGAAGTTATATAACTAATGACACGTCAGGTGGAATCGGCCCGGCGGACCAGTTGACAATCGTACAGAACTCCGCTGATGGGGACACAATGATTGAACAATCGAAGTGGATTGAGCTCCCCGTGGGAGAGAACCTAGTGGATCATACCAACACAGACCTGGTCTTAACTCATTCTGATGTTGTCTTCTACGACTTTTATGCGGCCTATAATACTCCAATCGAGAGTGACGCCCAAAACTACTTGAGTATGTTAACCCCTCGCACAGAGAGTCAGTACTCATGAATATACGCAGATAATCGAATCGGACCACTTGCGCAGGCCGCCCCAAACATCGGGCCTATGTATGTGTATCCGTCGGAGTTTCAAGAATACTGCTTATAGTGTAGTTTCTTTGACCAGGTGACCGGCTCCGATGGAGTCACGCGGCAGATCCAGTGGACTGCGCGTATGGAAGGTTCTCATTCTATTCCGGACGGCCGTAAGTACAAACGCCTCATACAGCTTTGTATATCCACACTAATTGTGACAGATGCAATTACTGTCAGTCAGTATCTTGGGCGGGGTATGAGCTCGCGTGGTCGGTTGACCCTCACTGCGAGCTTAGACACAACTGTGTCAACACTGCCGTGGCTTCGCGATCAAGCAGATATCGATGCTGTTATTAAGGGAATCGAGAATCTCCAAATTGCACTCAGTCGAAGCAATTTGACTTGGGCATATCCGACCAGCAATACCTCGGTAGCTGATTTTGTCAATGAGGTGCGAAATTTGTTGCACCGTTACATTCTCGAGCACTAATTTTTACAGATGCCAATTACCGCCTCAACTAGACGGGCGAATCATTGGATGGGTACTTGCAAATTGGGCACAGATGATGGTCGCAGTGGTGGCACTGCAGTCGTCGATCTTAACACTAAAGTGTACGGGATGGACAATTTGTTTGTGGTGGATGCCAGCATCTTCCCAGGGATGGTTACAACGAACCCTTCTGCATATATCATTACTGCAGCAGAGCATGCTGCTGACAAGATTCTTGCTCTATGAAGTGGGTTTTTGCATGTGTTTATACGCAGGGGGTTGGCAGCCCTTCCATTGAAATTGCTCTATTGGCTTCCAGATTTGATCAAATGTAATCCGTGCAGTACAATGACATGGTTGCAATTAATTAGCCCATCCCCGGCGTCAAAGGAGAATCGCATGAGTAACAATTATTAACAACTGACAAAGCTGACTCCTGTTCTTCCCCTCACGAAGCTAACGGGACGGCCCAGCATGGATTGAGTAATAATTGGCATCCTCTAGTCCGCTAACGTTCTTCCCCAGTCCTTTAGCCCTAACCCCATTTCCCGAATACGGGGGGAAAATGTTTTTGATTGGTTTTTCTTATTTTTACTTAGACGGCAATGGGCCGCCATATTACTGAGAAGGACTATCTTCACCCGAAATGCCATGGCTCCTCACAAAAGGAGTTACGTTACGGGCAAAGATGATCGATTTAAGGCCATTGCTTCTGTGGGACTACACTGTAAATTAATGATATTTATCCGGCATCCACTGCCGTGTCAGAATTTGCTTCATTTTCTACAATTTCCCTTCTTTTCGTTTTTCGTGACCTGCCGTGATGGATGTCGAGCGGTCGCCGTCTTCTCGCCCTGCGGCGGATTTGGACGTGGGAAAAGATCAACCCACCGTCGATCTGGAGCAGCTAGGGGAACAGGAGGGTTACGTGTTGGATACTTCTGCTGTCCAGAATCAGAACCTGAAGACAACCGCGGACGGGAGGACCATCCTTATTCCGCAACCCAGCGACTCACCCAATGATCCTCTGAATTGGTCTTCATTCAAGAAGCACCTAATTCTTGTGATCATCTCGGCTACAGCGTTCTTGCCAGACTATGGTAGTGCGACAGGCGCAGTCACCCTTATTCCTCAAGCTGCGTATGAATATCCATACTATGTTTAAGAACTGGGGCTGACTACCTAACTTCTAGTGAATGGCATATGACTCAGGATCATGTAAACCACTCTCAGGTTGGAAATGTATTTATGCTTGGGGCAGGTGGACCTTTTGTTGTTGCTCTTGCCGCTTACTTTGGTCGTTACCCGGTACTATTCTGGTTTGCTCTTATTGCGCTCGCAACAGCAATATGGTGTGCCGGTGCTCAGTCTTTTGAGTCATTTATGGTGAGTACAGGCTGATTCAGAAATTTGGAACTATCTGACATATATAGGCTGCACGTATCCTAAATGGGTTTTTTTCAACAGTGGCACAAGGCGTGAGTCGCGCAGAAATGAGTTACGTAAAGGGTACTAATTGTGGTAGGGTGGTCTCATGTTTATCAAGGATATGTTCTATTTCCACGAACAAGCCAGAAAAATTAACATCTGGAGTGGCTTCATTGTTCTGTCTCCGTACTTAGGCCCACTGCTCGCAGCCTTCATTATTAACACGCAGAAATGGCAATGGGCTTTCGGTGTATACAGCATCGAAACGGGCTTATGTCTGATTGCAATTATCCTCTTTGTGGACGAAACTTACTACGACCGAAAGTCAGGACAGCCAGATCTAATTCAGAATTCTCCCCGGTGGAAACGAATGATTGGCGTCCAACAGCATCAGACAAGATATGTCAAGAACACCGCACTGGATGCTGCAAAACGCCCTCTTATCATGATTCTCAAGCCCGTTGTGTTTCTCTCAACCATTTATTACCTGTTGACATTCGCGTGGGTTGTTGGTATCAACACAACGTTGTCGATGTTTGTCGGGCCCCTGTATGGCTTTGGCCCCAAACAGATTGGTGGGTACTCTCGATTTCCCTGTCGTACTATAATAGGTCTGCTGAAACAAAATAGGATTTTTTTATTTTACCCCAGTCGTGGCAGCTCTTCTTGGCGAGTTAATTGGCCACTGGTTACATGATTTTGTCGCGACCATTGCAGCCCGTCGCAACAAAGGCCGCTTCGAACCGGAATTTCGTCTGTTCGCAATGTACTTTGCTCTCCCATTTATGATTGCCGGTCTCATTTTACTTGGATTTGCTCTCGAAAATGGGTATCATTACATGCTGACTGCGCTCGGATGGGGCCTGTATGTTTTTGGAATCATGATTGTGACTGTGGGTATAAATGCGTATGTCCTTGATTGCTACCCCGAAGCCAGCGGAGAAGTAGCAGCGTGGATTAACTTCGGGAGAACCACCGGGGGCTTTATTGTGTCCTACTTTATGGTGACTTGGGCCAATCGACAAGGAGCGAAACGTCAAATGGGTACTATGACTGGTATCGTGGTATTCGCGTTCCTAATCATCATTCTGCTTCAGGTCGTAGGGAAAAGACTGCGACTGTGGGCTGGGCCGGCAAACTTCAAGACTGGTTGAGCGGGTTAAGAATAGTGGGTATGTTTGAGGTACTTGTCGATCGATTGTTTGTGCTGAAGATACCTGGATAGTAATAGACTATTTTCCGTGCACTCTTCCATGGTGTGAGGTTCCAAATAACCAACCTAGCCTTGTAGGTTTCCTCAAGTTAAGAAAAATAATGGAAACCGAGTTTTCAAGCTCGGAGGAGAAAGGTATTATAACTGGTATTAACCTTGGGAGTGCTATATTGGCCTGTCTTTCCAAACTTGGTAGTCAGTATACGATCGAGACGTCTACTTTAGCACAGTAGAAAAGAGGATAGTATGTAAGCCCGAAGAAGACGCAGAGGACACCTGACAAGTCACAAGCTTTCTCAATTGCCACCGAGCCACCCAATAACCGTTATATATTAACTCTCATAACATTTTGTAAGACTGGATAGCCCCGTTTGTTAAGCCATATTTCTTCTACCCCAAATGGCTTTAGGATTGGGTCAAATAGAGTACTAGCATGGAACAAAGCTAGTTAAATTATGAGAGGATGCGAACCAATGATTGATAGATGTGATGCTGTCGTTTCAATTTAGATGATTGGCCCGGCTACCGTTCCCACCAGGAAACTGCTTGCTTGTGGAGGATGTTGTGAGAAATTCAGCTTCGGTGGTAGAAAGTGGGTTTTTCGACTGGGCCTCAATTGGACCCAGATGTACTGAAGCCTGTAATAACAAGGCCAAGTACGATTCTCGCAGCCATGGCAGATTGAATACGTCTTCGCTGTACACCACCTAACAACTCCGGAACTAGTGGAGGGGCTGGTTATAGCTAAGGTTGTCTGTCACTGAGCGTTTCTCACATGGATACTTGCATATAAATGTTACTCTGTGCTATCATCCGAGTAGATAGAAGGCAGTTAGTGTCCCGAGTACTAATCAGATATACATCACTACCTTTGTAGTAGTACTTGGCCGCGGCGGAGGCGAGATGTCGGAAATATTAGTGGGTTGGCAAAAGTGGTGAAACACAGTTCCTTGTCAGATTAGGGAATGCGAGTCCGACCTCCGAAATTTACCCTATACCAAGGCCAATAGTGGATATGACAAGGCGGTGGTGCGTAGTAAAACGTGCGAAGTGTAGAAATATAATATGCATCAATAGGTTGACTGGATCGCGAAAGTGCCTACTAAAACCAACCACGATCATAAACTTCAACCGCCAAGACGGAGTTTGTCCGCGTGAAAGGGAGTCTAGTGCGGAACACATGCTTCAAGAAAGATGGTATATCTGGAACAGAATGTAAGTATCACATAAGTGGATACCAGCACTGTTTTTTGTCGAAAGATAAATGTACCACAATGCTCTTCGATCTTTCGAGAGTTAAGTTTCTGGTCTTCCTAGCAATTGGGGTGACCTGTCATCAACATGTTCCGAAAGGTTTCGTAACAACATCAGGAACCAAGTTTCAGCTGGATGGGCGAGATTTCTACTTTGCAGGAAGTAATGCATATTACTTCCCGTTCAACAATGTACGCTAGCCCACCAGCCGACTTTCATTGTGTTAGGGTGTTTAACATTGGTCATATCGTACAGAACCAGAGCGATGTCGAATTGGGTCTTGACGCTGCCAAGAAAGCTGGGTTGACTGTCTTCCGAACCTGGGGATTCAACGACAAGAATGACACTTATATTGAGGGTGGTCTGCCAGATTATGGTGGCGAAGGATCCGGAGTTACCGAAGTTGTTTTTCAGCGGTGGTCCAACGGCTCGTCGAGCATCAACCTGGAGCCCTTTGACAAGGTTGTTAATGCTGCGAAAAAGACCGGAATGAAATTGATCGTTGCATTGACAAACAACTGGGCTGACTACGGCGGCATGGATGTATACACCGTGAACTTGGGGGGGCAGTATCATGATGATGTTAATAAGCTCACCATATCCCATTCTCACGACATGCCCAGAGGTCTGACAACACTCTAGTTTTATCGTCTTCCTGAGATCAAACGGGCATACAAGAAGTATGTGAAAGAGATGGTGACCCGATATAGGGACTCGTCAGCAATCATGGCCTGGGAGTTGGCAAACGAGCCTCGTTGTGGAGCTGACGGGGTACGCAACCTGCCTCGAAGCCCAGAAGGTTGCAACCCTGAGTTGCTTACGTCTTGGATTGACGAGATGAGCACATATATCAAGAAACTTGATCCCCACCATCTTGTCACCTGGGGTGGAGAAGGTGGCTTCAATTATGAGTCAGATGACTGGGCGTACAATGGCTCTGACGGGGGAGACTTTGATACCGAGCTGGCGTTGCCTAATATTGATTTTGGAACTTTCCATTCGTATCCTGACTGGTGGAGTAAGACTGTTTCCTGGACGAATCAATGGGTACGCGACCACGCGAAAGCCATGCGAAGGGCTCATAAGCCTGTTGTGCATGAAGAATACGGTATGATTATGTTTTTTATCCTTCCAGGAGACCGAAAATCTGACAAGGAATATAGGATGGCTAACACCGGAAGCGCGTCTTCAAAATCTGGGAACTGTGTCTAATATCACGCGCATTGAGGCGGTGGGAGGATGGCAACAAATCAGCGTCAGCGAGAGAATGTCCGATATGTACTGGCAATACGGATATTCGGGATACTCGTACGGACGAAACCACAATGATGGGTTTACCATCTACCTCGATGAGTCAGTTCTTCTTTCATCCACCAAATCCATGGCATGCTGACAGTGTTCTGTTTAATAGTGCCGAGGCAAAACAGCTTGTTTACAGACATGCCAAGCAAGTTAAGGGGCTTAACTACCACTAAAGCAAGCTTGTTGATATTGTGAATGGTATTCGCCATACACGAAAGTCAATATTGCATCTTGCACGGAAATTATTGTTGTTCAACCTGGTGCGTGGTGTAGGTATCGCTTAGTGGGGAAGGCCATATCTTGTGGCTAGTTTCTGTTGGCCAAAACTCACGTATATTGCTACACCCACCCGGATTGCCGGCTACATTAATGATGAGATGCTCCCTAAGTTATAGTAAACATACACATCACCATACATTTAAATGGGGTAGTATTCTGACTTCTTTGGACGATGGTCGTCCACTTATACAGCCGAAACACGATGTAGGGTCAGGGTAGACATCCCGAATAGCGAGGTACACAAGTGACGGCGAAAACACTGCGGAAAAGGAAAGTTGTCTCGGGCATTTGCCAGCGAAAGATAATCGATGAGGATTCTATCAATTAACTGGAAAAGATACATTTATTGAATTATAGGTATAGCCGTTGTCCATGATATTTCCAATTCGGTGAAGCAAGTGTACTGGCGGAGTATTGCTCTCTTTCTGGGAATCCATCAAAAGATCTGGCATATGTCGCAATAGAATGAGCAACAAGCTGTAATGCGAGGTTGGTCAGATAAAACACCATACATTCAGGGGATAGTTTAGTTCTCACCTTAGTATTCCATTCCCAGGCCGTCAGATTGACGTTGGCGACAGTATCACAACCCTGATGGTAGCATGGATCATACCAGTCCCCAGCACTTCCACCGAACATTTCTTGCTCCATCTTTGTTTTCACCCCTTCAGCACCTGTAGCAATACCACCACCAGGAATACCATGTCGAATGAACGCATCATAATCACTGCGCCCATCAAATGGTATATACGTATAATTCAGGCCATGATCTTCGTAGAATTTTGTGTAGAGATCTCGGAGCTCCTGAGAACCGCTGGGGTTTACCGCATTCGTTGCGTTGTACACCTGGAAAGCGTAGTTTGGAGATGCCAGCATATCATAATCCATGAACAGGCGGATCGCCTTCGATTGGTCGGGAGTAAGTACGGAAACGTAGTAATCGGATCCAAGAAGTCCTTCCTCCTCTCCGGCCCACCAGGCGAAACGGACACAGTTGTTGACGCGGTATTGGGATAGAGCGGTCGCCAGTTGCAGAAGTGTCAGGGACCCAGACCCATCATCGTTGATGCCAGGACCCTCGGCTACACTGTCACTGTGCGCCCCGAGCATCACACAGTTGTCAGGGTCACCATCAGTGGTCTGTGCGATGATATTGGTGGTGGTGATGGTATCAACCGCAGCATCCATGTATGCGATCCCATCAACATCATCACCCTTGCGCAGTCGTTCTAAGAACGGGGCCGCATCGGTGTCGGAAATTCCCCATGTGGCGACGTGGTCAGGCGTGGGCGCTCCCAGCGTCCCACTGAGGTCCCCTTTCTCATTATTGTAGATGACGGCTGCGATGGCCCCAGCTTTCCCGGCCAGATCTGACTTGGTACCGAACGGACAGGTACCACGACGAATGACGGCAATTCCCCCGTCCAGCGCCGATGGATAGTCAGACATCTCACATCCATCATTTGACACAGCGATTAACGGTCCGTACACGGGCTGCTTGTCCCTGGTGGCGGGAGTTAATCCCATAGGGACTGCAGACTTTGGGACTTCATGACCAAGGACGAGTCGGGACTCGAACACATTCCCCGACACAGCTGGAAACGATTGGTTTGTGACGGAATAATAATCTCCAAGCTCATTGATCGTGGAATAGATATAATCGATGGTTCCTAAGTGGCCTTGGCTTCCGATCACTCGAGTAGGGTGGTTGTACTCGTCAATACCCAGCTCGGCAATTTTATATAAGTCCCTTGCCCTCTTCAAGAGATTATCTGCGTCGACGTGGCTCTGGAGTGCTTCCGAACTGACGAGTTCCTTGACCGCGGCCGGGGCTTGGATGGCGGACTGGGAAAAGGGTACCTGGGTATTCTGATGAAGGTGGAGGAAAAGGGGGGAGAAAAGGATATCCGATGGTATTCGCATGTTGGTAACCTGATGGTGATTGAGGAAGGCAGAGATCAGTTGCAGCAATCGAGAGAAGTGTCCAAGGCGTATGGCAGAAGAACGGAATGAAGGAGGTTGGGGAGAGCATCGGATCTCCAACCCGGACGGTTATCTTATCGTGCTTATCGCCGTCGGTCACGAGGAATCGGCTAACTAGGTACTATAAGGTATTCCTAGAACTCCAACTCCTCGACCTCCATTCCACAATCAATACATTTCTTCACGCCAATCCCCGTCTCTGGGTTCTCAACTGATCTCCCCCATTGATGGACATGTCTTCCTCCATTCCCAAGATCATCGCCAAAGTTTCCCCCGGTGAGACCCTGGCGGCTCCGGCGATATGCGTCTACACGCGTTCGTTTCCTCAGATCCTGGAGTTTAGTCTTAAATTTGGCTTCACGCCTTCGTTTCTTTTCACCTTCCCGACGCTCAAATTCCGCGTCCAGGGCTTCCGGGGAACCCCATTTCTTCTCAGAGAAAGCATATTCTTCCACTTGGTACCGTAGATAGAGCATCATGTTGTTCCACGTGGACTTATGGGGGTTCGGTCGCTCCAAGTGTGGTAGCAGTTCTTCATCTCGAAGTTCAGCTGTAATTGCGTCATGAGCATCAGTGTTGTCTCCAGTCACTAGTGAATCTTTCGGTACTTACGGTCCGTCAGGAGATAATCCTCCTTCGCCTCTGTTTTGGTCAGGAGGCTGTATTTTTCCGGGTACTTCTCCTTGCAGGGATTGCATATACAACAGTGCAGGGTCTCCTCCCACTTCCAATCGATCTCCACATTTCCACATTCCCGACACTTCTTCTGCTGCGTTCTATCGTCCAGGACGCTCAGCCCCGGTTCGAATGGACCCGTCCGATTTTGACGCAATGAAGTGAGCAACTGCTGTCTCTCCCACTCCTTCTGCGTCATGTGTGCTGGTCTTTGCTCCGACTTCCCGTCCCGCACATGTAAGGCCTGGTTGAACGGGTCGTCCTCCTCTGTCAAGAACCCTCCTTTCGTGTCGGTCATCTTACTGAAGTCATAATCGACATATCTGGCAAAGTTTCGTGCAGGTTTTATCGCATCGAGAGGGCGAGGTGCGGCGGTTGCGTCGCGTACAGTAGCGGGCGTGTCAGATGTTGTCACCGAGGAATAAGAACGCTTGACCCCTTTCATAGAGGATCGGTTGGCTTGGGCCTGCTCGGCTTCTCGCTGCTCCCTGATGGCCTTTGCTTTCATACGGTTTACCTCCTATGAGAATGAAATTAGTTTTAACGCTTACATCTGGGCCTTTCCGACCAGACACTCTTACGATCCTCTTCATTTGTTCGGGTGTGAGAGTCCCTCGGGGTGGAGCATTTTGAGAAGCGTCCGGAGGCGGCGTTGACCTCTGCTCACTCATTTTTGGAGATTTGTATAAATGATGTCGACTAATCTGGTGGGCCTGGAAACCGACGAAATATCTCTAGCAAAAATGAATGATATTGAGCCTTGGGACGCGGAGGCTGTGACGTCGTGTTTGATGTGTTTGTGCCGTTGCTGTCCAGTTTGGGTTAGTGAGCTTGCTGCCTCAGGCTTAAAATCAGTACAATTTTCGCTCCGAGCCAATAGCAGGCTAGAACGCCATTATCCATCCAGACCTTATGATATTTAGCACGGAAAGGCCACTATCGCCAGTAATATGAAGCAATCCCACGCGTTTGACTGGTTTCCCCTAAGTGGATTTAGCATTTCGCGTTGTATCGTGCAAAGCACTGCCACCTTCTGCGGACATGTACATGTTCCTTCACCTAGTCCATCGAACTATATTGTCACTGTTACACCGTTTATCTCGTAGGGCGTACTCCACAAAGTTAAAGAGAGTGTTCCAGAAAGACATGTGATGGTGTTGGTATTAATTGGAAAAAGGGGACTCGATGTGTACTGATCAGCATGACTTCTCACAGAAGAAGCTCTGGCCCCCACGGGGGCCTGGACCTGCCCCAGTCTGTCTCTGATGATACTCTCCACCTCACTCGCGGACATTACCAGAAATGTGTATTCCAATGATCTGGCCGTATTCATGTTTGGCCTTGGAGGAAAATTACTGTGAGTCGGTCTCGTCGTATCGAGGCCATTGTTGCCATGGCTACTTCTGCCTTCACGGTAATATGGTGAGGGCGCATCCAAAATGGCTCCCAAAATCCCTGGAACCCGGAGAAGCATATCTTAGTAAACTCATGGTACATGGGGCTTGCCCAAACTCGGGGTAAAAAAGATAATAAAAATAAAAATAAATAAAATAGGCAGACGTGAAAACCTAGCTACGATGGATGGGTCCTATCGGATATGGCCCTAACAACCCGAGGTCCCATTCGTTCGAGGGGTTCCTCAAGAGTACACTTTCCTGTCGGAATGTATTATCTCTATAGGTTTCAGGCAACCCACTACAGGCTTATCCACCAACAGGAGGCGTTTGCGCCATGCGGCTGAGTTGGACCCGCATCATCCCTACAATACCATATAAAGTGTATTATGGGTGTAATATCTAACGTAGACATCCACTCGGAATACCAATGTGAAGGCTCCATTGTGATGCTGACCTAGATCACTAAAATCCCCGCTCTATCGCTTTGCCGGGATGGTATAACTATCAGTCTTTCATTGAATTTTCGTTCACGATCATTCCATATCACCAAAATCATTACAGATATAAACGGCTCAAGCATGGACTTTCTTCTGGAGAAGATATTTACCGTCCCAGAGCCACCACCCAGAGTGCGGACCAAGCCCATGCAAGTGATCTGTGTCGGACTTTCAAGATCTGCGACAGAAAGCTTGAGAGTTGCTCTAGCTCAGCTGGGATTAACTCCCTATCATGGCTGGGATGTTTCCTACGAAGAAAATATTGGCTATATTCAGGGCTGGGTGCAGCTTCTACGGCGGAAATGGATAGGCTCCCCTGATGGCGATGTACATATATCCGCTAAGGATTTTGATGCGCTCCTTGGGCATGCAGATGCAGTCGTTGAGACTCCAGCCTGGTTCTTCGCAGCAGAGATGATTAAGGCCTATCCGGATGCGAAGGTAATCTTAAACCATCGCCGAGATCTGGACGCGTGGCATCGAAGTGCATTACGAACCCTCGTCCAGGAGGTAGAAGAAAAATGGTCGATACATATCCTACGACGACTCGGTGCATCCTTTTTCTGGCAATGGAAATACTTCTATCAGTATGGTTTCATTCTCGGTTTTCGATCACCAATTCCGGGGAAGTTGGGGCCGGGTCTCGCCTGCAATGGCAAATGGGTATATCGTGACCACTGCAATATGATCCGAGGGCTTGTACCCAAGGACCGACTTCTAGAGTGGAGTGCGGATGAAGGATGGGAGCCATTATGTGAGGTAGGTTACGATGACACATACTACGACGTTGACTGACAGACCTCTTTAGTTTCTGGGCAAGCCACGTCCAGCTGAAGATTTTCCAAGCACAAACGCAGTTTCTTCGTTCCAAGCCCGTGTTGATGATCAAGTGAGACAGCAGGCAGTTAAGGCATTCTGGAATTTTTTGATGTTCACAGCATCAGTAGGGGCGTTGATAGCGGCTGTAGGATTGGGATTGAAAAGTTGGAGACTTTAGAACCAATTACAAAATCTGAGGTACAGAGGACATTGTGACATACAATAGAGATACTATAGCCAAGATCCAATCTCTTACATCAAGTTACCATAAGACAGGCTTTGCTTTAATGGCCTCGTGGTCACTTACCCTCGGCGGCTGCCATCCGGCGAGTTTCACCACCACCTCACCCATAAAATCCTGCGCATCAACGTACACTATTCACCCAAACGATACTTGCAATGGTTCGACTGGTCCTCTTATCAGGACCAACCGACTGGAACCATACTGTCGAAGGCTACTAGAGCCCGTCCTCGGTCCTATCCGTGGCACCACTGCTCTTCTCTTCGCCCGACATGGTATTTGGAGCATTATCATGGAGAATATCTCGGACTATCGTGACAGCCTAAAGCTCATGCTGTCAGCCCCCGCCCCTTGAGATCCTCTAGCGGGCTAGTCCTGGCATTGTCGGCTTTGTAAATCGACTTCCAGCCAGGTCGATGCGACTTAATTCGGCTCAGCCTTCCACGACTAAGCCTTTAATCGGGCACTCTGACATTTGAGCGACAAGAAGACACATCACCCCAGTGCCCTTGCGGAACATCTTCCAGACAGAGCTAGAGAAATGGTTAATGGAAGTTATCTCCATGGAGAAGCTCATCACGCTCAAATACGGTTTCCAGTGGGATTCCTGCATCAGCTCGCCAGATGCCGCTGCTAAGGCGACATTCAATGCGGTTGAAGTGGAAATACAGAGTCGCCAGCAAGTTACCTTCCAGCCTTCTCATCATGTGACAAAGCAATGGGACCTGCAGGACAAGATTGCCGTCATGTGACCGTCTCGCGAGAAGCGTCCCTGATTCCTCCTCCAGGTCATTGAACCATCATCATGCCTCCCATCGTGCATTGCGTTCGCCATGCCCAAGTGTGTCCCAGATTTCTTGCAATAATATCAAATGAGCTTAAATAGCTAACTCCTCAGGGCGTCCACAACCTCTCAGTCGCAAATCACGTTATCCATGATCCTCTCCTGACAGAACTGGGCAACGAACAATGTCGCCGACTGCGCGATCGCTTCCCTCGCCACGCGCAGGTCGGGCTGATTATTGCGTCGCCACTCCGCCGTACGATTTACACTGCTCTGCAGAGCTTTGAACCCGTCTTCCAGGCACACAAAGACATGAAGCTGATCCTACTGCCGGACGCCCAGGAGACAAGCGATGTGGCCTGCGACATAGGGAGTGATCCAGCCGATCTTCGCGACGAGATCCACAAGAGGGGCCTGCCGGTTAATATGGAGTACGTGCACGATGGGTGGAACTCTAAGGAGGGCCGGTATGCGCCCAGCACTCAGGCGATCAAGAGCCGTGCGCGCGCGTGTCGCCGTTGGCTCAAGGCCCGCCCTGAGAAGGAGCTTGTCATTGTCACCCACGGCGGATTCCTGCATTACTTTACCGAGGACTGGGAGGATAGCAGTAAATACCAGGGTATCTCTTATCCGGTTGATAGAACTACAGGGGACGGTCATACTGACAAACGCAGGCACCGGTTGGCTCAATACTGAATACCGGACCTACACCTTCTCCGACGAGGAACACAGACATGATTTAGAGGGATACGAGCTAGATGGCGACAATGCCACCCTCGTCGAGACCATAGAGTCGCGCCAGCGTCGCGACAAGGCAGGTCCCATGGCCGACCGCGGTCAACAGCGACTCCTATATAAACTCGGCACGCAGGGCTGGGACGACCAGGGACTGCAGTTAAGCATAGCTGAGCGGGAAGCTGCGAAGATCACTAAGGGGAAGGAGGTCGGCGGCTCTAAGATGTAGCTCTGCGTAGTTCAGCTATGATGACCCTGGTCGAGCATTTAGCGTTGTAAGTAATGGATGGTATAATCAGTTATTTAGAGATAGACCCGTGATTCGAGTTAATTTATGTTGATTGTTACGGAACCGAGCGGGCAGAGCAAGGCCTATAACTTTTAGAACAAAGAAATTCTATGGAAACGAGCAGGGCTCATGTATAGGTAAGATAGGATCTACATCACTTGAGTTGCCATCTAGAGATTTAAGTACTTCAAGCATAAATGGAAAAGGAGAATAATGCTCTATATATAGAAGGTATTGCTATGTACAGGCTAGGCGTGGAGGAAACCGTTCACTATTTCGTTAAATGCACCTGGCTGCTCGACCATGGGCAGATGGCCGGCCTTGGGCACAATCTTTAACTCGGCATCACCCTTCAGGTCAGCAGCCATCTGCTGCATAGTCTTGGGGAGGACGCCATCACCTTCGCCAGCTACGAACAGGCCGGGCACTTGGGCATTGGCCATGCGCTCGCGGACGTCATAGGCGCACAAGGCATTCACGGCAGTGCGGAAGCCGTGCAGACTGTTGGTGCGCACGATCTCCTTGACCCGAGCGGCCACCTCGGGCTGGGTCTCATAAGTCTCAGGAACGAACCACCGACGCGTGGTGGCTTCGGCCAGCGACTCGCCGATAATGGGCTCCTGCGTCGTGGCTGACACGGCCTTGTCGGCCTCGGCCATGGCCACACGGTCGCCCCAGGCCTTGCGGTTGGACTCGGGCGCCGAACTGTTGGTGTCGCAGGAGATGAAGCGGGTCACACGGTTGGGGTACAACAGCGAGGTGTTGAGCACGGTCACACCACCCAGGCTAACGCCGATGAGAGTGGCCTCTGGGATGCGCAGGGCATCCAGCACCGCGATGATGTCGGAGGCCAGCAAGTCAATGTTGACAGGCTGCTCGCCGCACTTGCTGAGCCGTCCACGGGTCTGGTACCGGAGGATGCGGAAGTTCTGGTTCTTGGGGTTGGACAGGAATGCGTCGACGAAGCCATCCCAGATGCTGTAGTCCACCAGGATGGAGTTGCTCAGCACGATGACTGGGCTGTGGGGATCGGTGCTCCCCTCGAGGCGGTATGGTAGGTCGACACCATCGGAGGTGGTGACGAAGGACTCGACGGCCGGACGCGTTTGGGACGGGAGGGTGCGAGTGCGACCATCATTAGATGACCAGGGGCCGGTGACGTCCTTGGAAGCAAGGGAGGACAGCTCGCGCGGGGCAGGACCGAAGGTGTAGGCCCACTGGTAGACACGACGCCTCTTGTCGATGACGGTGTCGGCCATGAGGCGATTGCGCCAGGGGGTGTTCATCGCGGCCTTGTGTTCGGGGCCCTCCAGACCGTTGGAGGCGCTGTATTCATGGAGAGAGATAAACTCGCGGGGCGCCTTGGGATCGATAGCGGCGGTGACGAAGAGGCGGCTCCGACGCCAGCCAGGGACGCGGGAGAGCATGGGGAAGTGTTCGTCGCGGTACCAGTTTTGAAGGTCGTCTTCCTTAGCCTGGTCGGCAGGGATGGTGGTGGAGACGGCGATAAGGACGGAGCCGGCGGCTTCGGTATCCGGAATGTCCTCCAAGGGCTTGTAATCGGCAGCCTTTTTATCCTGGAGGAGGTCGTACAGACGGCGATCAACGGCAATCTGGGCCATGGTCGCCTTTTCACGCGGGGTCTTAATCCTATCACCACGGAGAGCCAAGTAAGTCTCGCGGGTTAGCTCGACCATATCGGTGATGTCGTAGAGAGCCACCCATTCGGGTTCCTGGCCATCGGTCGCCCGGTAGCGGAACCCATTGGTGACAAAAGGTAACCGCAGACGCAAAGGACCGTGTTCGGAGTTATACCAGTCGTGAAACTGGGCCGCGGGGAGGGAATCGCGGGGGTGCATTGTCACGTAGAGCAAGCCGGGGGTCGCCATGATGTATAGTGGTCGTCAAATCATGAAGTTGTAGACACTGGAAACAAGGAAAGGGAAGATATAGTAGATATTAATGAGGGGCAGAGGGGCAAACCCAGAGATATCACGGCATGGAACGCATAGTCAGGTAGAGCCTTTTTCCCTCTGGAGGGACCCGGATCAGCGCGCCGCAGATTAACTGCCGACGACGCAGCCGAGTGAAGTCATCGGGAAATTGGCGGAGCCGGATAGAGATCGGGCGGGAGTCACGGGATATATCACGTGTTAACATCACCTGACTATCAAGCCCTATAGGGGTAGAGGTCTCATGCACCTGCACATCCTACTGTATACATAAGAATACTGAGCCCACTACACACCTCTGGTTTGTCTGCGTTTTAGTTATGAGATATGGTGTTTCGATACCATGGCGTAGATTCCCGCGTCATGTGGCGAAGTACCTGCATAGCTAGTCGTCTCAACAGACGGGTATCATGGGCTCCAACAGGTCAGTAGAATTTGATTGATTGATTGCCGGTCGGTCGGAGAACCAATATAAGTGTTCTTGTTCTGGAAGGACGAGGAAAGGGTTACAATTGTATGTCTATAACTTGCCGGTAGTCGGATCAACCCCGCCATTTCCCCTAGGCTCGGTACTCGGGGACTTCGAATATGCGGGGTTGGGATTTTCCTTAGTATCCACCGTTTTGGTTTATATAGCGAAGGGACGTCAACATCATATCTCCTCCGGGAGACAATAACTGACCTTCACTCTGGTATAAAGTAAAATGGCCGAATTGCCCAAGTTTCGCAACCTCTCCCTGGAGAGACGGGGGAATGTTTTCATTATCACCATGCAGAAGCCCCCAGAGAACCGACTGAACTCCTGGTACTGTCAGGAGATTATTCGAACATTCCATGCTATTCAGCAAATTTTAGGCCCGGATGCAGAGGGTGCCGTGATCACTCGCGGTTTTGATACTAAGTTCTGGTGCACCGTTCGTCATCCCACTACAGAGATATACAATCCCTGATTCTCATTAACGTACAATATCCTATCATAGGGGCTAGAACTGGATGAGTCAGATACCAATCCGTTCGCGAATACAGATGGATTCTATCCGGTAGGCTAACAGATGCTTCATTGTCTTTTGGTGGAGCCTAATATTATATTGAAAAGATGCTGCACACTATCCTCGACTTCCCATACCCGACCATTGCCCTCATCACAGGACATACATTCGGGGGAGCTTGCCCTTTTGCCCTCGCCCATGATTATCGGGTCATGAACTCCAAACGGGGATTTTTCTGCATGCCTCCCGTAAACTTAGGCTTGCACTTTGACGGTATAGGGTCGCTTCCGCGCCTCAAACTCCGACCGACCATTGCAAGGAAGATGCTTCTCGAGGGCCATCGCTGGACAGGTACAGAAGCTCTACAGGATGGAATTGTCGATGCAATCGCCGATCCTGAGGACATGCTTCATGTAGCGCTCGAGCTGGCAAACAAATGGGCACCCAAGGCAAAAATGGGGTAGGTTTCAACTCTCAAAATTGATACAACTCAATCACTAATGTATGAAAGGGTATATGGTCTGCTGCGCTCTGAGCTTTGGGGCGATGCGATTCGGCAGTTCCAGCGTATCTCCTATGTTCATAGTCGACAAACATCGTTGCCAGCGAAAGCCAAAGTGTAGCCCACGCGCTTTTAAAACGTAGTTAGGCTCTGTTTATATAACACTCTATTAATTCCACTACACTGTCTATCCGCTCATCTGGTCCAGATAAGTCATATAAGCATAGTCATGCAGCGGGAGAACCGACATCGAGTTTCGCATGTACCTGCTGGGTTTCTGAACCTACTAAAACAAGGGATGGGATTTTTGTTTGTTGGCGTGCGCGCTGCATCCGGTTTTATATTGCTCTGTACCGAAACGGTGTCTAATTATATGAGTCCAGAATCAAGGCCTAATTGGGTGAACCTAGAGAAAGCGAATAACCGCGGAGCTGACTCGCCGGCGATTTTACTACTTCCCGGCGGTATCCACTACCTCAGGCCTCGGGAGCGAGGATAACTTTCATGATAGTAAGGACTAGGAGAACGGTTGATTCCAGTGAAGCTGCCAGCCTCTAGTAGACTTCAGGTACATTCTGATAATTAAGGAATCTGGAAACTGAGTGTATTGTCGAGAATCATTTCAGATTCATCCCAAAGACCCCCCATCCACTTTGTCTCTTTTCTTCACGCTTAGTACTCATCGAAATATGGTTAGCTACAATTTACTCTCATTGCTTATCATGATTACCTGGGATCAACACAATAGTTACATCCGAGAAATCATTGATAATAAATCACAGCTATAAAACTTGCAGCAAGCCAAAAAAATCTCCTTATCGTCCAATTTTTGCATTGATAGCCTTGAATAAGTCATGTACATGGTCTTTTAGGTCTGTCAATGCAATATGCACATGAAATAGACGGGACCTCATGATCGAAACACGTTGAAGAGAGCGTAATGCTCACAACTTTGTCTTCCCGCGAGCTTCCTTGCCACCGAAGTTGAACAAATACGCAGCAACCTTTCTCATCTGAATTTCCTCAGCCCCCTCAGTGATGCGATATCTACGGAAATGGCGATATATATGTTCAAACGGGTAATGGCGAGAGTAGCCATCACCTCCATGGATCTGCTGCACTCAGTATCGTGAGGCTTTTACTAAAAATATAACATATTTTTCTTACCTGAATGGCCCGATCCGCAGCCTGGCAGCAAAGCCGGTTGGCCCAAAAGTTACACATAGCCACCTTGTCACTTAATTCCTTCTCGATCTGGATCCAAGGGGTGGTCTTGGACGTCGCAACAATTCGGTCCATATCCCAGCTCGTCTTCAGAATTAACAAACGCAACATCTCCACCTGGGTCATTAATTCAACCACCGGGAACTGGATTGCTTGATGGTCGGCTAGTGACCGACCCTCTCCCCAGATCTTACGGCTGCGAGCGCGTTCGATACTCCGATCTAGACAAAACTTAGCAGCGCCACACGAACTCGCCGCCTGTCGAATCCGATTTTCGTGCACGAATGTCTGTGCAATTGCTAGACCGAAATCGACCTGTCCTAGGACCGCTGAGGCGGGCACCCACACCTTCTCCAGTTCCACCGTCGCATGGTCAGTGGGCATGTTGAAAGTCCATTCAAAGCTGGACACCTTGATGCCTGGGGTTTCCCGGGGAACAAGGAATGCAGTGATGCCCTTTGCTGATCCAGACTTGTTTGACGTTCGAGCGAAGAGGATCATATGTGTGCAGTGGTGCGCGCCAGTCTGCCATTTTTTGCGGCCGGTTATTTCAAACCCGTCACCCACGCGGTTCGCAACGGTCGACATAAAAGTCGCATCACTCCCATGGTCCGGTTCAGTTAATCCAAAGGTCGCGCGGAATTCTCCACGTAAGCGCTTAGGGATGAGTGTGCGCTTCTGCTCTTCGGTGCCAAAGTGGTGAATCATCAAGACGTCCGGAAAGTTACCCACCACGCTATGTTCATTTTGTAAGTCGTTAGCAAGGCCGAGCCCTCCACCATATACAGGATGCGACGAGAGGTAGAATCGGATGGCCGACATCCAGACATTGGTCTCCGGGTGACCCTGGCCGCCGTACATCTTGGGCAAGGCGAATCGATAAAACCCGGCGGAGTCGGCGAGACGGCGTGCCTGACCTGACAGATACGGCCATATTAAAAACAAGTACTACGACAGGGAAAAGTTGATAAATGTTACCTAGCAGCTCCTCCCACTCTTGGACGGGAATTCCTCCCTCTGCCCAGTTAGTGCGGGCAAATTCGCGGCGATGATCAAAGAAGCGGTCATTATCGTTGGAGTGCTGCAGGGGGAGGATGGTCGAATTGATAAATGTATCGATAGAGTCGATGTAGGACACTAACTCCGGGGGGAGATCAAAATTCATGATAACCGTAGTAAGAAAATAAAAAATTAGATATGCAACATGCACAACTTTGATACGCTTCTTCACGTAACAGCTAGGTCTAGTCCTTATACATACTCGTAACGTTCTCCACCTCCGCAAAACCCCGCAGTCCTGCCTCGGTCTCGGAATCGGCTCGACGATCTCGGTTGATGATGGTGTCTGCGAACATCTCAGGAGGCGGTCGCTTACTGTCAATTGGTTGCTCAATCTCTATCGCCTGACAGTCTGGACCTGACCTTTGTCCCACTTTCCACCTAGGTGCCCTCATTCAGCTGTTTATATGTACTTAGAACACAGAGTCTCTACGTACTTATACTCGATCGCAGTCGCGAAATCACAGACCGCAAGATACTACGGGTTATCCAGAAGGGCCGGGCAGCCCCCGGTCACGCATGTACTTCACACCTAGGAGGAGCTGCCTCAAAAGGGGCCACATAGTCTTGAGTTGCTGACCCTTTTATATAATCAGACTAGTCCGCGGCGCCGCAATGTTGCATGACGCAGCATAGGGTCTCCCCGATCCTACGGACACCAAAGGTCTGTAGTAGATTGTCGTGGTCTGGGTAGGTCATGGCGGAACACGCAGCGTGATGGAATGCCACGCAGGGGCATGCTGATCTGTCCATGCAACTTAGAGGCGTAGATAGGCCCTCGCTGACTGGCGAGATAGGTACGACAGAGGAAATGTATCAGAATAAGTTCTGGTATATCCATATAGAGACAAACGCCTTGGTTTGTAATACAACAAAATTGTAGTTCTTCTGGCGCTTGAATTAACGAGCTATAGCTTAGACAAGGTCCCCTGCACAAGCCGACTCCCTCCATCCAGGGGAATATCAACACCATTCCTTCAATCGCGTTAGCACATTGTTGTCACTAACTTCAGATAGTGCGGGAGCTCACATATAGTTAGATCCGGGCGCAGCCATAAACAGGATCGTGGCGCCAAAATCATCAGGTATACCTAATCGTGCCCGGGGGTTCGCCTTCTTTAGTTCATCTTCTCCTCCGAGGATACCAATCAAGCCATTGGCAAGCTTCGAAGGAAAGAAACCAGGCGAGATGCTATTAGAGGTGATATTGCGCGGTCCTAACTCAACTGCCAGGTTGCGGGCCAGATGGTGCGCACCAGCCTTAGAAACCGCGTACATAATCGTGCCATGCTCTCCGACATGAGGGACATGGGACCCGGCAACCGAGCTCACGATTATAATACGTGCCGGGTCTTTCGGAACTCCAGCAGCCTCTAGTAGAGGCGTGAACAACCTGGCAAGGTTGAAAACACCGCGTACATTTAAGTCGAGGACCTTTTGCGACGCCCAATCAGGCGTCGGCTCAAACGGACCTCCCCATGTTGCGCCAGCATTTGCTACCAGGATATGTAGTTTGGGCTCGTATTCTTTCACCTGGTCTACCAAACGCTGGATTTCTTCGTTGTCGGCGACATTCGCGGCGATGCCGATAGCCCTTCCACTAATCCCAGGAAGCTTATTAAGCTCGTTCACAGCTTCGTCAACTCCCTTCTGTTTGCGCGCAGTGATGAAAACCGTCTTAGCTCCCGCTCTCAGAAATGCAGTAGCCGCGTGTAAACCAAGACCCCTAGAGCCTAGGTACGTTGGCACGAACTATTAGTATCTTCTCCCCCAGTCCTAAGACGGCAGTTTGTACTTACCACCCGTCACCAACGCGACCTTTCCGGCTAAATTAAAATAATTCGGAAAGTTTGTAAGATCAGACATGTCGGAAGGTCCCTGATAGAAAATGAAATAAAGCTTCCTTGGTGATTGCAATGTTCATTTATGTAAACCATCATGACCGAGCTTCAGCGTATTATCACCGAGGTAGAGGATATCATTATCCGAATTCCCCGCAGGAGATAAACAGGGGCAGAACTAAAAGCGATACCTAGCTATAATCTCACGTTCCTGATAGGATAGGCAAATAAAAATGGAGTTAGCTACCAATGGCCATTTTGCTTAAAAGTATGTCCTTGTTATTCTCGTGAGCTTCTTGGTGTTGGACTCAGTACCGAACCAGTCCTTAACACAGCCCGCTAGCTCGGTAGCCATAGGCCTAAATTGGCGTTAGAGAGGGCGGCAGTAGCGGCGTCAACGGTCGCGGTGACCGCCCCCCTTGCCGGGGCGTGTGTCGCGAGGATGATGGAAAAGTTCGTCCGGTCATGTCGTCAGGCAGCATTAATTTTATCATTACTCGCAGTATGTTTGGCTGAAAGAGATCGCAATTTTAAGACGTATCTAACGTTATGATATACAGATGATACACGACGGCAGATAGCATCACCAATTTTCCCAAACTGCATCAGGGATCACATGTCTCATGATCTGCCAGTGCTCCAGAGCTCCCCGATCTTGGTACTTATCCAACAGCCCAGCCTCCTTGGCCACCAACACCGACCGCCCACCTTTTTCGACGGCGCGAAACCGGGCTGGATCGATTTCATGTTTGGGAACCAAGTAAGACTCGCGGAACTGGCTTTTCAAGAAATCGGCGGGGACCGGGTCCCTAAATCGAAGGGGTGTGGCCGAGCTCTTCTTACAGAAGACGACCATATTGGTGAACTCGACATTGTCCTCAGCGGCGACTTCCTCGCGGAAAATCCGACACGAGGGGAAAACCGCCAGAATGGTGCGGACCGTAAGGGCGGCCGGGTAGAGAGAGATATCACCGGCGTAGTTCTAGGCAGAGTCAATACCACGTAACATGTAGCAAGATTGAAGAGGTCGGGGGCTCACGATAGCAATCGCTCCGTCAGGTTTGAGGAGCGCGTTTAAGCCTTGGAGAAACTCGAGTGTGAAAAGCTCGACTGGTTCTGCACCCCCAGTAAAAACATCGTGCACTATATAATCGTACTGTACTGGATTGGCAGATTCCTGGGACCGCTTCACAAAAGCCGTGGCATCTTCGATGGCGGCGATGTGATTAGATGGGAGATTGAAATATTCCGTGGCGAACTTGTAAACCACCGGGTCGATTTCTACGATGGTTGTCTCGATCCCGTGGGTTATGAATGCGGATGGTGTGGTACCAACACCAAGACCACTGCGTAAAAGTTTAGCATGAGGAGAGCTAAAAAGCCATAGCATACTTACATGACGAGAGCTTTGCTATTGGCGTCTACGCGGGGTTCGCTATGATCTGTTTCTACCAGACGAACAGCCTCAAGCATGGTGAACACCGCATAGATAGGGTCCTTCAAGGTGGGTTTATAAGTGCGATGCTCTTTAATCCACTGCCCGCCGAGAAGGCTGTGGTCACATCTCATCACGCGGAAACCGTCCTCGAGATTGTCAAGGACCGAGATGTAGCCGGTTAAAGAATCCTTGCGGGCCACCAGCGCATAACCCTCATCCTGCAGGGCCGAATTAAGGACAGTAGTGGCGCGTCCTGTCTGTAGGTGAGGGTTGGAGGTGAAGGAGACAAAGATTGACGGGAGTGCTAGAAGAAGCAATTTGGATGGGATCGCAGCAGAGTAAAGAGCCGCAATAAATAACTGGAGACCGACGCGGGAGAAGAAAAAGGCCGAGCCGAGGCATCGAGACATGATAAGCTTTCCAATGTTCTCGCCGATAGCATATATGGCGTAGGAGCTTAGAAGAGGCACATGCTCCGCCACAAGGTCACCATGTTGGGTAAGGTGTAAGCCCATCTGCAGCAGCTTTATGGCGCATGCGACAGTAAGAAGAACTAAGGGATAGAAAGCAAGAATGTCCGTCAAGAGAGGACCGATTGGGTTACCCAATGCCAAGCTCTGTTGGGACAGAAGATACTGGATTGTAGGCACCCAAAATGCCAAAGCAGGCAGTAGGTAAACTACTCGTCCGTTGAGTAACCGGTGGATATGGTCCTTGAAGAACCAACCAAGGCCGGCAGCAATACCGACTCCGTAGCCATGGAAGATGTGCGCCGGAGCCGTTCCATATACAGGAGCCAGCGTCAGGGAGAAGAGAGGAGATGAGAATGCAATGAGAACGAGTAAGGTTATGCCTGTGCCGGTCCTTTTCCAGTCCGCTTGCTGGAGAATCTGCTCGACAGACGACATGATGCCAGGCAGGCTAGTTTACTTGTTTTAAAAGTTGATTTCAGGCGAAGGGCCTGGGAGACGTCCTGCTAGGGGGTTAACCCTGACTGGTCTGGATTTTTGGAGCAAGCAAGGCTAAAACGATCAAGCAAGAGTACTACCTTTCTGTGTTCAGATGGTGGGCAGAAAATCCATGTTTTGGCCAATGTAAGGATTAGATTGATCTGTGGATGATGGATGTTTCATGTTGCGCCCTTTTCTGCCGCGGACTTCCGGCCCAGAAGGGATTAGTCTGTCACGTGGCCAACGGCTCATTATGTACTGCCCGTCAGTCTTTGAATTTCAAAACGATGTCAGCGTCACGATCGAGAGTGGAAATCCCATCTAAGTTCCACCAGCACTCTCCTCGTTCTCATCTACTGCGGCGATAGCATTCTAACATTCATCTTGTCGGAAGTTTTTTAAAGATTCCCTGGTTATTCGGACTGCAGTCCATATAGTACATTCATCGCCGTTGACTATATTTGCGTATAGTCATGGATATCTCAGATTCTATATAAACATCGCGAATATAGTCAACCTAGACGAAGCGTAAACCCAGCTCCCTCGCTAGTATCGCCACTGGTTTGCCCGCCGAATACGCTAGCAAAGTCAAGCTTGGGAGCTTCCTGGCCCCGCTTCGGTGCTTCCGGCGTCTCTCGTCGGCGACGCTTTTCCATTCCTGCCTTTGACGGGAAGGTAGGGAACATCTCCTTGGGCTTGGGACGCGGATCCTCGCGAAAGTATGAATGAGATAAACATTCCTTCGCAGACGGCCGAGAGCTAGGGTTCAGGGCTAGTAGCGAGGATAGAAGATGGAGGCCGTTATTGGTCAAGAACGGGAATTTCGCACGGGGGAGAAGAGGCGGGTTGCTAGAAGGTGCGGGCGATGTTGAAGGTAGACGCAGTGATTTAGCGTTGGGTAACGAGCGGAATCCGGGCCATATCTGGGGGGTCGGAGGGCCGGTTAAGGCGAAGATCTGAACACATTAGCCTTCGTAACTAATATATTGCAGCAATTATATCATACCTTTGATACCTGATCAACTTCATTCTTGCCTTGGAAGAGCGGTTCTTTGGTTAACAACTCCCCGAATATACATCCAATACTCCACATGTCGATCTCGGTGCCGTACTTGTCAGCACCCAGCAGCAACTCCGGAGACCGATACCACAGCGTGACGACTAGCTGCGTTAATTTAGGCGGCGGGTCGCCGTAGTAACGGGCCATGCCAAAGTCGGCAATCTTGATCTCACCGCGGTTGTTCATGAGCAGATTGGATGTTTTTAGATCGCGGTGCATGATCCATTGCGAGTGGAGGAAGTCTAGGCCCGAGAGGACTTGAGAGAGTAGGGTTTTGATCTCAGAGGGGAGGAAGGGTTCGCGTATATCGTCGAGGAGTGTTTTGAGGTCGTGTTCGAGAAAGTCCATCACGAGGAAAACCCTGTTCGTTTCGTCGTTGGACGATGCTTGTTAATGTACTATATCTGAACTATTCATCGCAGGGTAATTGCGAAGATTGGGCATGGGCGTGTGCTATAGGGTAGAAAAGGGAACATAGCGTACTCATCCATTTTGTTTCCCATTACGATCTCACGCAGGAATACGATGTTGGTATGGCGGGCTTCGAGAAGGGTTTGAATTTCGCGTAGGCCCGTCACAGGAAACCCATCCGGCGAGTTTTCCATCTTAAGCTTTTTGAGCGCGACAACCTCGCCGGTCGTTATATCCTTGGCGCGGCTGACCCATCCGTACGAGCCTTCTTCAATATGATTCAGTCGCTCGAAGTTGTCCACATGGCGACAAGGGCCCCATTCGGACACAGGGAAACGGAGCACGTTGCGCGTGTTTCTATCCTGGAGGTCGACCGTGGTCTGTTCATTAGTCGATTGGTCGGTGGAGAGGCGTCGACGTTTCTTGGGTGGTGCGCTGGATTCTCCATTCGCAGCGATCTCCTGTTGTTGCTGCTTTTGAGCTTCTAGCTGGCGTTGCTTCTCGGCCTTGGCGCGTCGTTTCTCTTCCTTCTCGCGCTTCTGCTGAGCGACGATGGCCTCTGTCTCTGGGTCCTCATCCGCCCACCTTGATTTCGAAGCCATTCTAAATGGAGGCGGCTGGAGGAGACGCTGAGAGCAGAGAAAGTCGTTGGTACGGGGAAATCTGACGCTATCGGAGTGCGATCGTAATGCGGCAAGCTATTGGCGCAACCACAATTCAACCAGTCCCGTGAGTATAGTCATGTGACATTGACATCCCCAGTTCCTGCTTAGATAAGAGGGCCAGCGACGTCATCGGCATTTCAACATTTGGCTGCACAGTTTGGCTTTCCTCGTGCCTCTCTGTATGCCTCAACGTCCCTTTGATGCTGGACCGGATACTGTGAATTTATGTGGCCTCGGCCTAGTCGGTTCTTGCGGCGTCTTCAGCCATCAATCCTAAATCCTGGCTCAACCACAATGACGATGGGCATGTCCAGTTTCACGATCCCGAGTGACACTCACCCAAGTCCCCTAGTAGAATGTCCGCCTGACCTGGCGAAAGAGACACTTCTTCACTTTCCGGCCTTCAAGGCCTGGCTCTCTACCCTCCAACACTCCCTACAACGACAACAACTTGCGTCCCATGAATTCCACGCTGACCCCTACGTCTTGCGGAAAATCCAAGTCCAATCCGTCGACTATTTCACAGGCGGACGACTAGGATTTGTCAAGCTCCGCGCAGATGTGTCTAACGGGAGCGGGGAATCGCTTCCCGGCAGCGTCTTCTTACGTGGCGGGAGTGTCGGAATGCTAGTAGGCGACTACCCTACCAACCGAACTGGAGATCAAGCTACTAATATCAACCCCATGGCGTTTGATAGCTCATACTCCAACCTGACGATGTGCCCCTTTCCGTGGAGGAAGAGAAATGCGCCGTTTTAACCATCCAGCCGCGTATTCCAGCGGGCTCGCTCGCATTCGCCGAAATCCCCGCCGGTATGCTCGATGACAGTGGCTCTTTTGCCGGAGGCGCCGCAAAGGAGATCCAGGAGGAGACGGGCTTGACGATATCCCAAGAGGAGTTAATCGATATGACGTCCCTTGTTATGCAGTCGGCCGCGCCAAGGTCAGGTAACGAGGAGATGTTGCAGGATGCGGTGTATCCGTCCGCCGGCGGCAGTGATGAGTTCATCCCGCTGTTTCTGTGTCAGAAGCGGATGCCGCGTAGCGACATAGAAGCGCTGCAGGGGCGACTGACCGGTCTTCGGCAGCATGGAGAAAAGATCACGTTGAAACTCGTTCCGTTGAAGGACTTATGGAGAGAAGCAGGGCGGGACGGGAAGACACTCGCAGCGTGGGCCTTATATAATGGGCTCAAGGGTGAGGGGAAGATATAAATGTAGGTAGGCCGATTAATGCGTTGGCCTGTGTGTCTGTGTCGGTTTGCCTGGGGGGCAGGCTAGATGATGGGTATCGGCGAAAGGTTTGACGGATCTTAGCATGTCCATTACCGTGACTGTGTAATGGGCCTGCAACCAAGTTGGGAGCTGCAGCAAGAGCTTCTTCACGAGCTCAGCACTTTGTTGACCCTACGCGCTCCAATGGCACACCCTTTACTCAAGGGCTTCTTCATCTCCTCGGATAAGGTCTGGGGCCGGACTGTAAAGCAGTCGATGAATTTGTTATCCTCGAGCTGGCGTTTTATGGTTCTGCAACATATAACGCGTCGTTTTCGCGGACCGTGGTCAGCGCGCCGAAGCGACGGGTGACATGTACTATGACAATTAAAAGCCGTAACGAATGTTTCTGCGATACGACTAGTCACACATCAAGGGATTTTTTTTTTTTACTTAGGCAACCCTCCCTCGGATCCCTGTTCCTGCAGCACCAACCACAGGGGTCAGGTGCCCTATCGGGCTGTGGGACTGCCAGTCACAAGCAACACCAGGCTGATCAGATGCCAAGCAGACAAGCCCTAACCACGCGGGGGAATGGATCACCGGTAGACAAGAGGATCATAGGCGATTCTGACAGAAGGCTTCAGCCTTATCGCCCCCCACCGTTCTCCTGACTCTTTCTTTTGCCGGGGGGATGACTCAGGTCGCGTCACCGGCCAGACACCATCAACCGATCACTGCCTTGTGGCTATGAGGGCAATACGATGCATATCAGGCGGGCGGTCTTTTCTTGGGAGCTCGTCTGCTCCTATAAGTATAGGCTGGGAGTAACTGCTTTAATGAGCTTTATACCTCGAGTCCTGCATGTATTCCCTGTATATTATGGATCTGGCCCTGGAACTTACATACTACAAGAATAACTATCACCTCTCAATATCCTCTGCGCACTGAGAAAAAATGGACGACATCGATGCGCCTAGGCAGATAACTACAAGAACCACCTCCAGTATACGAGCGAAGGAGAATCCGGCTATCCAGAAGCTTCTCCGTCTCAGCGGCCGGCCCCGGGGGCGCGATTCAATCGTTCAACAATTTGCCTCGTTCCTCTGGAGGCCTCGTTCACTGCGGGCGGTTAACGATCAGCAGCACACAGTATGGCTTTTCGATAATACCGCTTACCTACGGGCAAACCGGCGGTCTCCGGGTGGAGCAAGGGCGTGGTACGCGGAGGTGGTTGCCTGTGTGTTCGAGAAAGACAGCCGAAAGGACATAAGCAAGCTGGTCGCGACGATTGCCGATCTCGTCGGATTGGACGGGGAAGTCGGCACAGAGCGTAACACCCGCCATCGGATCGCAGAGCGTCTGCGGCCTCTCCTGTGGCAGACGGTCCCCGGACAGCTGATGATGCTCGAAGTACCGCTACCGAACCACACCACACTCATTCACCAGTTAGGCCCAACCGACAGCAACGGCATCAGCAGCCAGGTCATTAACACGGGGAACCGGCACATCACCGACGGCACTGTGGTACGTTCGTACCTGCGTGGATGGTCAGATGAGGTCTCGATGGAGACGGTCTTCGCTGGACCTGACGGCTGGCTGGTTATCTCCGACATCGATGACACCATCAAGTACACCAAGACGTCGGAGTCAACGGGCATCCTTCGTACCACGTTCGTCGATGAGCCGCGTCCCATCGCGGGGATGCCCAGGCTGTACGGGCACATCCAGCGAGAGCTGCACCCCATATGGTTCTACCTGTCTGCGTCGCCGTATAACCTGTACCCATTCCTGCGACGCTTCATCCACGATCATTATCTGCCGGGCACGCTGGTGCTGCGGGACTCGTCGTGGATGGACATCAGCGAGCTAGTCAGGTCATTCACTGTCCACACGATGGAGTATAAAGTGAGCCGTATCAAGAAGATCCGGCACTGGTTTCCGCACCGTCGAGTCCTGTGTATCGGCGACTCAACACAAAAGGACCCGGAGACGTACGCAGAGATCTACAAGCGATACCCGGGCTGGATCCAGGCGATCTGGATCCGCAAGGTCACCGATGTGCCCCATTTGGAAGAGCATAATTCCCGTGAGCGATTCGAACATGCTTTTAAGGACGTCCCGCACCATGTCTGGCGGGTGTTTGAGCGGCCGGAGGACATGCACCGGCAGGTGAACCGCATCACCATGCGATATCAATACCACTGAAACCGGTTGCTGGTCGATTTACTTGACCCCGGTTGTAGGAGTGGGTATGGACCATGTTAAGGTCCGTGTTACAGAAACTGGGGTCTGGTACGCACGACTCAGCTACCTCAGCCCTAGAGTTTTCAGTTATTTATAGAATAGGGAAAGACTACGGTAGACGCTGTGATCCCATTCAGTCTACCAGGGCGTTCAGATACCTAAAATGTTGGATGACTCCCTAAGCGATCTACTGTGTGGCTCCCTGAGTGGTAGGTATGCTTGGTTGGAGGACCAGCGGATTCAGCTCGATCACTTTGTATTCTCTTCGTTTGTATATAGCTATCTACGTGTCTGTCACATCGGAGGATGGGTATTAGGAGATACCTCTAGGGGTCCTTATCGACTTTCTCCCGTTACTTTGCTTACCCGGGATTCTTCGAATTAATCATTTACACTCAAATCCGTGACATCTTATTCCAGTCATGACTGATGGCAACAGAGGTGGGTTGCTATGGTTTGGTGTTAAAATGTCATACGAGCTACGATACTAATATAGTCGATGTTGCGCTGCCCACGACATCATATACGCGAGGATGGACAATGAACAGAATTCGCAGCACTGGTCTAGAGAGACTTGTTCGATGTGTACATATTCATCTAGGCCCCTAGCCATTACAAATGCCCAAATCTAACAAAATCCCATCCATGGGCTGATCATCCGTGTTATATCTAGTCGGAGACTTCGTAAATCAATAACCACCACCAGTGAACGCTAACATCTACCAACGCCTGCCGTACACGGAGTCCTCCGGCTGAGCGACCCGTTTGGTCTGCTGTCTGCTAGTGTCACGGGTGCTAGAATATGACCCCTGCAAGCCTTGATCACCGTACTTGGATTCAGATGTGGCCGTATCACTTGTAGAACTCAATAGTCGGGTCGTCTGGGCAAGATCGAGGTTTGCCCGCTCACCCGTATACCGTGTCTCTGCGTCCCGGCCGAAGAGTGCCATCATGTCCTTCATGGTGAGTTTCGCCGCTGCTGTCTTGCCTTCAATAGTGACATTCGCAAGCTCTCGTTTACGGTCTTGAAGAGCCAAAATACGCTCTTCGACGGTATCTTTGATAATCAATTTGTAGATTTTGACGTCCAGGGTCTGGTTTAACCGATGGACCCGGTCAATCGCCTGCTCTTCAACAAACTAATGCGTGGATTAGCTTCAGTGAGAGCCAAATTAAGCCGTAATAGAGGGAGGAGACTTACAGGATTCCAGAATGGTTCTAAAATGACAACCCGGCTGGCGGCGGTCAGGTTCAGTCCCAACGCACCAGCCCGCAGACTACAAAGGAGAACTCTAGTCCCACTGTTGTTTCGTAATTTGTTTAAGCTGGCTTCGCGGAGGTCGTTTCGCATTCCGCCATCGTACCGTGCAAACCCGATTCCAGCCCGTTTTAGAAAAGGTTCGATTTTGTCGAGCATTGAGGTGAAGACGGAGAAGACGATGAACTTGTAATCCGCTGACTCTCGTCGTAGGATCTTCATCAAATGGCGAATCTTTGTAGACGGGAGAATATCGTTGTCACCATCACCAGGATTGAGGTATATATCATCCTCTGAATCGTACTGGTCTGCCTTCCTAGCAATGGCTCTATTCCGTGTAGGCGATTCAGGTCCTTCTTCTTCATCGGTCTCCGAATCGTCCGAGTTGAGCCATTCACCACCCCCTTCAGCATTTTCATCGTCTGAGCCGCCAGGCGTTCCAAGATGAGGAATCTGTCGCTGGTCTTGGGGTACAATCCACTCTCCGTCCTCTCCTTCGTCGTCACTATCCAGGACGACCCTTTTGTTTCGACGGGCACGGTCTTCTCGGGTTTTTGAGAAACTATCAGACGGGGATCCTGTAAGATCAACAACGTCCTGGTAGCAGCTCTTTTTCTTGTCGTTCTTTGTTCCCATAAGACTCATGTTAAGATTCTCTTCACATTCCCGGCATCGACTAGCCCCGCTCTTGGCTTCATCGCTGCTCAATTCGATCTGACAAATATCGCATTTCTTGGATACCACACTAAGTGCCCCAAAAAGGTCTGCCATATTGTCTAGGTCATCTGGTTTTCCAGGCGCGGGCTGACTCCCGGAAGCGCCATTTTGAAGCAGTACGTCTTTATCCTTGGCAAGATCACTCTTCACCAGATCGGGATGGTTGCAAGATTGGCGAAGACGCAACAGCAAAACCAAAGCGCCAGCATAATCGACTTTAGAACCACCCATCATCTTCTCGAGGCTGTTCTCCGTACGTTGCTCAAGGCGCTTGTAGAAATTCATTTCTCCAGGCATAAACTCGGCCGAGACCTTAATGACCTCTCGCTTGGTGATTTGGAAGCCTGAGGACTTCTCCTTTCCCCTTTCAGCACCTTCCTCACCAGGTTTAAGGTCTGCATTGAGCTTCAATACATCTTTAGTGCGCCGTTTCATGAACGCTTTGAGAACGATCTGCAGACGCTCAATAGCAAGTCCTCCGCGGCCGTTGGCCAAAGGCTTTGTGATCTGGTCTTTCCAGGCAGCAAGATCATTGAAGGGCTTAATGCGAAGGAATTTGATCAAGCTTTGCAACTCATCAAGGTTGTTCTGCATGGGGGTGCCAGAAAGACACCAGCGGTATTCTGCATCCAATGCATAAGCAGATTGTGTTGCCTTCGCATTTCGGTTTTTGATGGTATGTGCCTCATCAAGAATAATCCGGTACCAGTAGACAGAAAAGAGACCAGACGTCTTATTGGTCTTCTCATTAGCGCCATGTTCAGAAGTCAGAGTGCCATATGTTGTGATCACGACGTCGTAATCATCCAGACGGTCTGTCGCTCTTGTCCGAGTAGTACCATGATAGACACACACACGGAGTTTATGAGACGGTTCGACTTTGGCAAGGATCTCAGATTCCCACTGCTTGATAAGGGCCAATGGAGCAACAACCAGAGTGGACTTGCTCAACCCAGGAGGCAGCTTCGAGCTGTTCTTGTCTTCGTCATCGCTGTCATCATCATCATCATCGTCATCATCGTCCGGTATAATTGGTCGCCTAAGGCCGTCGGCGCGCTTCCGATTCGTAAGCATCAGGGCAATGGCTTGGACTGTTTTCCCAAGACCCATATCATCTGCCAGGATGCCGCCGCGTGGAACCACTCCTTTGTTCTTGCTTTGTCCTACTTCCTTCTCGCGCATCCAGTTGACACCTTGACGTTGATGAGGGAGTAGATTGACCTTAAGTCCTTCAACAGTACCATCGTCGTCGTCATCGTCATCATCATCTTCATCTTCTTCCGCTCCCTCATTGGCATCTTCATTTTCAGACCCCACTCGAGTATTTTCGGGACATTCCGTGTCTTCGTCCGTGCTTTCGTTGACGTTTTTCTTATCTGTTATTTGACCAACGGGCGTTATTTTGTCATCCTTGTCGTTCGCCCTGCCATCCACAACAGACTCATTAACAGTGACGCCTTGCAACTGAGCAGCCAGATCATCGACATCCGAGCTTTCCTTCTTTCCCTTGTCGTCATCTTGCGGTTTCTTAGCTTTCCTATCCTTTCTCTTCTTCTTCTTGTTCTTTGATTTTGATTTGGGCTGCTGCTTTTCATCTTCATCTTCGAAAGCCCCTTCCAAAAGGGCCTTGATGTTTTCGTTCGCCTTCGCCGTGTCCACATAGCCATTCACATCCATGGAGCCAAACCCTGGGTTACGACCTCGAGAACTCGGGGTGAAACCGCCCTCTCCAGTCAGATCCACGAAATTCTTGAGGTTCTTGGACGCATTGTTCATCTTGATTGCGGAGGGCTTCGAGGTGTAAAACGTTTTCGGGGCGCGCGGAGTGGTGAAGGTCACGTTCTCCGGACGCCGGATTTCAACAACATCATCGTCAACGGGTCGCGAGAACCGATTGTTATTGTAGGCTGACGGTCGAACGGGCTTGAAGGGATCGTAGGGCTCATTGCGACGAGGAGTGGATATGGCAGCACCGGGAGTAGCCGGAGGGCGGTAGCTCTGCTGGGGAGCTTTATGCGGAGCTGGTCCCTGCGGTTGAGCCTGTGGAGGAGGTCGGTGGTGTTCCGGCCGGGCCCGATTAGGTTTGGGGATGTTGAACGGATTGTTGGGCCGTTGACTGTAGTGATGCACTGGGCGGATAGGAGAAGGCTTTCCGAATTCCGGCTGACTTGGGAGAGATCGGTGAGGGTGCTCGCTCGGCTTCCGAGGGGTGGTAGGATTCAAAGGATTCTCGCTTTCTTTCGCCATGTTGATGATCAAGCAAGGACCGTGGGCTTCAATAAGTGGCGAGACACTGTAAGTAGCGACACCAACGGCGGCGGGCGTATCGACGTTGGCGGGCTAAGTTGGCATAAATTTCTAGAACAGCTGACCTAAACCATGGGGATAATCGAGGTGTTTGTGAGAATATCAGAGCCAAGATGCTTTGGCACGGGTAACGGAGAGACCAAAATTCGTGGTGGTGGAGAGATGTTGTGCCATGTTTATCGATAGCGCTATCGCTTGCTTGTTTTGATGCGGGGCATTAGTCATCGTGCATTCACGACAACGCGCCCAGTTCGGCCTCTTTCGATGCCAAAAAGTCCAGTTTCTCGCGGCGACAACCGCCATCGATTGATTCTGCTCTTCAAAGATCTCCATAGTTGTGTGGTTGTTGAAACCAAGATCGTCTTCTTGACGATCCTCCGTCGCCACGGAAACGCGCGAGTTAACCTTTCGACAACCACGTCCTGGAGCGTGTCTACGCTGTAACTGTCGAATCCATAACGGCCACGCAAGATTCTTGCAGTAAAGAACATCAAGAACCCCTTTGGCGAGGACCAGCGGAAGACAGTTGCTTCATCTGGTCCGTGGCCCAACCCTGCGAGGTTGTTGTGCCGAGGCCCGTAGATTGTTAGCAATCTCCCCCAGGGAAGGTTTTTTGTATATCGCGTGAATGATATTTTGTTGCTGTTTTATGCGTTGAAGAGACGTCTAGCTATTTCCGTTTTATGGGATGTTATTACTGGGTATATGCTGGTAGGACGAGTACTAGTACGTTCTGATGTATGCTGGACACTCAAGTCAGTATTTTTTCAAGGCTGTCAGGCCAATATGGCCTATGAAGCTATGTGATTGGACGATATATACAGCTATCGGAGAAGTTCTGGCTGGGACCAGTTTCTCACGATAGCAGTTGTAACTCTACGCTAATTGCAGTTAGAAGTCTTGCAAAGTGAATTCCTACTTGGAAACTGGGGGAACTTACTTTCTGATGTAGGCGAATCAGAGTACTCATACTAAGTGCTTAGTATACCAGGTATTGGTCAACCGCTCTCGCACATGGCGTCTTCCATGATAAAAATCTATAGGGGTTTACAACATTCAAGGAAACTGCCAATGGGGTAAAAAGTAAACAGATAGCTTTAGGAGTCTCTAATTATACCTGATTTACTCAAAGAGTTTAAATTATTTCAACAATTCGATTAAAAGATGACAAGTGTGGTGAAAGAGTAAGACACGGTCCTTGTTTCTGTCCATGACAGGGAAGTTCCATGGTAGGTATACAAAGTAGGCCTTTGTATAAATGCATAATATATATGAATACCATTCTTTGAAAAATGAGACAATGCATTACGCCTTCTGCGAAAGCACCTTTGTTAATGGTACTCATCGATAATGGGACTCTCCATAACAATCCATTGTCAAACAATCATCATCATTTATACCACGCAGGACTGGGATATGCCTTAACGGACACCAAATCTTTTGTATCTGGACATAAATACCCCATCATCGTCGCTGAAATGATAGCTTCGTCATCAGCAACGACTCTTTAAGTTCCTATTCCGAGATATCTGTCCCCAATCCAAGCATCCAACCACGCGCACAATCAAATCTCTATCAACCAACCAAACCAAATAACCTACCAGAATGTGTCTTCCTTATCTCCAACTTGAAGACCACAAGCTGACAACCTTCACTTGGTTTGTCCACTTTCCCCTCGCTGGCTACGTGCTGAAGGGCCCCCCTAAGACTCCTAACGAGATATATAGCACCGCCATTCGCGAATTAAACCGGAAGAAGCACTCTATCTGGACTACTCCCTGTGATAAGGTTAAGCTTACCGGAGGTATGATTATTACTATGCAAGCTCCGCTCAACAACAAGAAGCTCTTCCGCCAGGCAATCGAAAAGGAGCTGTATCTTCAGCTGCGCCAGTGCCTCAACAAGCACTTCTCCGTCGGAAATGGGTACGTCGAAGATGGCATAGAGGCATCTATGTCTGATATCGGAGGCGGCTACGCTAGTGCTACGGAAGACCCAGGTTATCTCACTGCTGCTAGCCATTGCGACGACGGTTTACCATGATGTCTCGGAATAATTGGAGGCGACTCACGGGTCAGTAGATCCCCCCTCTCTTCCCATTTCCTGCCTATTCTTCCATTGGTCATGGTCGCTTTCTATCAAGAATTGACTACTTATGCTTCCTTGAGTTCAACATTATGGCTACTAGTGATATCTAGGTCGTGTTAGGAGGTTTTTTTTTTTTTTTTTTAGGTATTTGATACCCTCTCTTGCTATTTATTGTCTTACCCTGTCCTTTATCCAATTAAATCATTCTACAACCTTGTTTTTCACTGTTATAAAACGCAGTATACTCTGATGTTGTAAGTCGTAGTATCGAGGTACTCTAAGACACATGATGTAGGTTATTCTTAGTCAGGTCTATGCTGAAAGTGCAATATCTATACCATATTCATATATATGTGTGTTGAAACTGCAATAAAGGGAGGTTGAGTTAACACCGCAATTCTCGACACCACCCCAGCTTAATCAATACCGCGGGTTTCGTTAAGATAGACCATTATCACTTGCACCTTCATTGGTCGTTTAGGGTTTCAAACATATTCTCGCGGTAGCCGTCGAGTTGACGACTGCCTTCGTGGCGTCGCGACTAAAGTCGATAGTAAACTTCTGGGGTCTGCGTTGAAGCGAAAATAGCGATCATGGAAGGCTGCCTTTGCTATCGCCTTGCGTAGGTAATCCGGCCGTGGAGAAGTGACCCGCGTTAGCCTGTACGCAGTAGCTGGCAACAAGTCACTTATCAAACGTGGGATCCTTCTCGAAGAGTTTGGGTTGGGGGGTTGTTTGGTTAGGAAGCTTAGTTACTGCGTATGCGGAGCTTAGTCTCTACTCCGTATGCAACACTGCGCACCGATTTGACATGGAGACTGTGGGTCATCTGCCACATGAGTGGTAGTGCATATTGGTTTCACTCTTTCATCAATTCCTGGTTTCTTTTCTGGGCTCATCCAAGCAGAAGATTCTTTTAAGGTTGAGTCACCAAAAGTTCATCCCTCTCGCGCTCCACCGTGTGGCATAGATCACGAAGTCTGTTCCGCGGTACCTCCATGTGTCTTAGCAGACGAGTCCACAACTCATCCTTATTTTGGCCATGTAGGCAAAGAATTCCTTAGAAATCCCATCTAAAGTTGCTTTGGTTTCTTTTTTTTTTTTTTTTGGTCGCGTCCGTTCCTGCTCCAGGGAAATGGGGATCTGACCCATGAGATACGACGGCTCGCTTTTTGATCGCTGGCTACTGCGCGGGTCATCTTGCAGAATGCGTAGACCCGAAGGACGTGCGGTCGTTTCTAAATCCTTCGTGGGTCCAACCCGTTGGCACGCGGTGAACGGTCCCGTCACGGCTGCCAATCCTGTATGGCAGCGAGGGAGACCATCGCGTGTTTGTGTCTACGTAATTTTGGTGGTAAAGGGATGCCAAGCAGGGAGATCACCATACCGTCACCACATTCCAATCCACAATTCAATATTCAGTAGCAAACAATTCCTGATCCAGCCTATTACGAAGTCCCTTCCCTTGTCCTCTGCGAGTACGGAGTACGATGAAAGTATGAATATACGGAGCACCCGTCAAAAGCAGCTCTTGGCGTCGGTTTTCGTCTAATTAGCCTCGCAAAATAGATTCCTGGTGTAACCAATGCAGGTAAGGGGCTAGTCCGTCGCATAAGAAGGGGCGAGAAATCAAAATTTCAATAAAAAACTGGCCGGGCATCCGACGGAGCTATGGCGTAGTGTCTACGATGTCGATAAGAAGGCCTCTTTCCCATTCCACCCTATGAAGAACGGCCTACGGCGTACGACGTACGCTAGCTCGATGCAAGTATTACTATAACCGAGGCTTCGCTTTCGTTAAGCTCCTATCATCGGTAGGCTATCAGGTTAGTTGTAAGAAGTACGCAGTAGTTTCCACTAGGCCCGGCGGTTCCCATTGGAGGAGAGGGGAAATACTAAAACCCCTAACACCGTAATCACTGTCGGCTGGTGCCGTACTGCGTAAACTGCTGGTCGTGTCACCAACACCAGGGATTAGCACTATCTATCCGAAGTGGATCTTCTCCTGACGATCGCCTTAATGCTTGTCTGTGATGGGTTAGACAACCAAAATACCCCTGCGCCCGATGTAACTGTCCAGCAGGCTTCTCCAGATCAGATCCAATAATGCCTCGTTCAAGCATTGGGAACCCGCAGGTGCTCCGTCCTGTTAATTTACTGGGAGGAAGCATGCACATCAGTCAAGGATTGAGATAGCTACGGAGCAAGGCATGTTTCCTATCGCCCATCACGCGACGTACGGTGGAGATCATATTTAATCATTCCTATCCATCCCTTCCCCGCCCTTGGTCTCCTCCTTGTATTTGTTTTCTCGGCCCCGACTTTTACTCAACTGGGCAGACCATTTATCATGCTGCCCTCTCTCATAAACCACGGGGCTCTGTCCCTGGCTATGATTTCATTGCTCACCTTGTCTGTGGCAGGAGAGGTGTTTGAGAAGCTATCTTCAGTACCACAGGGTAAGGAGAGGCTCGAAAGAGACTGTGTTTGTGCCTCCCACTGACTATCATAGGATGGCATTACTCCCACGCTGCCCAGCCCGACTACCCCATTAGCCTTAAGATCGCCCTAAAACAGCATGATGTTGAAGGGTTCGAGCAGGCCCTGATGGATATGTCTACTCCCGGCCATGAGAACTACGGGAAGCACTTCCGCGAGCACGATGAGATGAAACGCATGCTCCTCCCGAGCGAGACGACGGTCAACACTGTCCAGGAATGGCTGAAGGCCGCTGGCATTACGGATTATGAGGTCGATGCCGACTGGATCAACTTTCGTACCACCGTCAAGTACGCCAACGCTTTGCTCGAGACGCAGTTTGACTGGTATGAGAACGATGTGAGACATATCACTCGTTTACGCACTCTGAAATACTCTATTCCGGAAGCTATTGCTGGCCACATCGACATGATCCAGCCGACAACACGATTCGGACAGCTTCGTCCCGACCGCGCTACCCACCACACCAGTACCGGCCACGCGGATGGCCGTATCCTTTCGGCCATGGCAACAGCTAGTAACAGCACCAGCTGCGACTCAGTCATCACCCCGAAGTGTCTGAAGGATCTTTATAAGGTGGGCGACTATATGGCAGATCCCAAACATGGCAGCAAGATTGGCTTCGCCAGTTACCTAGAAGAATATGCTCGCTATGACGATATGGTTAAGTTCCAGAACCAGCTCGCGCCGTATGCTAAGGGCCAGAACTTCTCCGTCGTACTCTTCAATGGGGGCGTTAACGACCAGAGCTCGGGCGCGGATAGCGGCGAGGCAAACTTGGACCTACAAACCATCATGGGTCTAAGCTCTCCTCTCCCGATTACGGAGTATATCACCGCCGGCCGTGGTAAACTGATTCCAGATCTCAGTGAGCCCAACCCCAATGAGAATAGCAACGAGCCTTACCTCGAGTTTCTCCAGAACATTTTGAAACTGCCCAACGAGGAACTTCCCCAGGTCATCTCAACCTCGTATGGCGAGGACGAACAGGTATAATTCACGTGGCCCTTTACTGCTGAGAATCAGTCTAATCTATCTATAGACTATTCCCAAGGGTTACGCCAAGTCCGTATGCAACCTATTAGGTCAACTGGGTTCTCGTGGTGTTTCTGTGGTCTTCTCCTCGGGCGACTCCGGCGTTGGTTCTGCATGCCAGACCAACGACGGCCGCAACAAGACTCATTTCAATCCCCAGTTTCCCGCGACCTGCCCATGGGTCACATCTGTGGGCGCGACCTCGAAGACCCACCCTGAGCAGGCTGTGTACTTTTCTTCGGGCGGCTTCTCCGACATGTGGGAACGTCCAGCTTACCAAGAGGAGGCCGTCAGCGCGTATCTACACACGATTGGTGACAACTTTTCCGGCCTTTATAATAAAGGCGGCCGTGCGTTCCCTGATGTTGCAGCCCAGGGAGAGAGCTACGCGATCTTCGACAAAGGAGTTATGGGTCGGCTGGATGGTACTTCCTGCGCAGCTCCTGCGTTCTCCGCTATCATCTCTCTACTTAATGACGCACGGCTGCGTGCCGGTAAGCCTGTCATGGGTTTCTTGAACCCATGGCTGTACGGTTTGGGTCGAGGGGCTCTTAACGATATCGTCAAAGGCGGTAGTAAGGGCTGTGATGGCCGTGACCGGTTTGGAGGATCACCTAATGGTAGCCCCGTCGTGCCCTTCGCAAGCTGGAACGCTACGGAGGGTTGGGATCCAGTCACCGGTCTAGGTACACCTAACTTTGCTAAGATGATGGAATTGGCTCTTTAGAGAAGGGTTACGATTCATATATAATATTGAGGCAGCGGGTGTCTGTTGATTCACCATAGAGGAAGAAATTCCGAATGTGAAGATATGTATCCTGTTATTTACTTAGAAGTCATGCAAGATGATCGTCTACTGATTGTTCCAATACATCTTCCCCGCTATATTGTACGAAGGACCCAGCTGGAGCTGATTGTCATCGGGAGTTACTGCTATCATTGCGAGTGATACTTGTAGAATCAGCAGTATCGTGTAAAAGTCCCAAATTATGATGTGAGGAAGTGGTTCTCAGGTTATCTTAGTTTATCAACGGACCAAAGTTGTGCTACCGTAATTGCGTCGTAATTTTTGTAGTGTCAGATATTATAAAACCACGCTGACATCGTCCTACAAAGCAGCCGATTGGCGCCATGACTATTTTCTATTCTGAGTGATAGTTTCGATACAGGTTCTCTTTACCCTGCGAGGGAAACTGGTCAAGTTTTGATACGCCCAACCCGCCAACATGATGCATAACCAGTTGGAAAATAGACATCGAGACCGCCGATTTATTAGGGTTCTAATAGCCCTACTACTACTCCCTCCGTACACGCTATTGGTGGAAGTCTACATGGTCACGTAACAAAATAGCATATCTATGAAGATACTATATCTAGAGCTCCAGAGCACCACAGATCATATATACAGTAAAAGGCGCTAGCTAGAACGAGTACCAGTCATAAACCTCCTCGTCCTGATCGTTATGCTCGGATTCTGTCATATCCTTCCTCCTCCACGACTTTCGGGCATGTTTCTTGAATTCCGACGGGGGCGACCAGGCCACATCCCAGATGTCCGGATGGTTCATAGTACTCTCGTATTTAAGCACACCGAACCGGAAGTCCAACGGCTCACTGGCGTCATCGATATTCTCCGACGGCAGCCGCATATAGTAGCGAACTGAGTCAGGGATTTCTTCGCGGTTATGGCTGATCATGATGAGTGCCTGGTTGTCAGATAGTCCGTGGTGGCGGATTGTAGATTCATTAACGTTAAAGCCTTTGAGCCAGGTCTCCTTAAGTGTGGTGCGGCGCGTGACCGTGGAGACACGGTTACGCGAGTGTTCGCCTGCCTCGAGGAAGTGGATGCATTTATCCCGGGTGTGTGCTGCCATGCCAGAGAAAGCCTCGTCGAGGATCACGATGTCCGGTTTATGAATCAACGCGCGGATGAAGAGCACCAAGCGTTGCTGCTCCGTGTCTAACTCCCCGAAGCGTACGCTGTCGGCATATTCCACGTCATAGTCGGTCGGTGTGTAGATTGCACCACCCTTTTGTTGCCCTAACCGCGGGAAGAGTTCCTTCGACTCGATGGTGACGCGCGGGGGCTTCTCACGGGTAGTAACCGCCGCGTCAGGGTCCAGTTCGGCTTTAAAGAAACGGAGGGCGGCGCTAACATCGAGATCCCGCTCATGATTAAGTTTAGGCTTTGTTAGGAAAGTCTCCGCAAAGGCTGACTCGACGGCTTGGCGGACGGTGAGTTGTCGTGGGAAGAAAGCGTGGATCTCTGGAGACGAGTGGCCGAGTCGGGATTGGAGCTCGAAGATCGAGATTCCGGGTTTGCCAGGTTCCGGCAAACGTGAACGCCCGAAGAGCTTTATGGGAAGGGCATACGCTTGGGGGTGGTCGGACGTAATGAGGGAAAGTAAGGTGGTCTTACCGGAGCCGTTGGCTCCAAGTATCACCCAACGTTGGCCGCGACGGACGGTCCAATGAAGGCCTTCCCTCTCTTCATTGTTGACCGTCTGCATCCAACTTCCAAGGATTACCTTTTCACCGTATTGTACGCGCACGCCGTCCATCTCGATAAGAGCCTCGCCACCTCGGGGAGCTACCAGGCCCACCTGACTGGCCTTAGAGGAGAGTAAGCGTAGGTCCCACAGAAGCTGACGGTCCAGATGGCCGGCATCAATTGCGTCTCTAGCTTTTTGGTAGATGGCCTTGTCTTCGTCTGAGTAGGAATCGGTCTTTTTGCCCCCAAGCGCAGATCTCCATATCTCAAATACCTTTTCCAGGTTGGACCGAGGGCCTTGGTGTAAGACATGGTTCGAATTGCCCAAGATCATTGTGTGCGTGATCCAGTCTGGGAGGGGATCCTGTGGCCGCAGTGCGAGGATTAATCGAGGATCAGACTTAGCCGCGAGGCGCTGAAGTAGGCCGGAGATGCTACGAGTGGTAGCTGGGTCAAGACCCACTGGGATAAAATCAGTCGAAGTTAACTACGGACGAGAAAGAAGAAACTTACTAAAAGGATCGTCCAGCAATAGAAGTTCTGGTTTACTAAGGAGGGCCTTCGCAATACGAGTCCGCCGTGTCTGTCCATTACTTAGGTTTGCGATGGGCATATCCAGCAGCGGTCCCAGACGCAAATCGACAATGATCCGTTCTAACAGCTGTTGGTCCTTTACAGTTCCTTCCTGATCTTCTTCCAAAGGATTCAGCGATGTCTGGCCCTTGAGATATTGGCGGACTGTCCAATCGGTTTCCTCCCGGAGACTCTCATAGCGGGCACTTAGATAGGCCCCGCGGGTGCCCCCAATGGCCTCAGACCCCTCGCCGCTGAAACCAATATACTGGATGGCTTTTCCCGTATATCGCAACTGAGGATCCTTGTTAAGTATCTCGTCCGTCAAGAGGTAAGGGTAGGAGCAAGCGTTAGGGGGGAGACAGATGTATCGACCGCGAAGGATATCGAGAAGTTGTGTTCGACCGGAGGAGCCGATCACAGCCCAATTCTGCGGCGATCCGTCGGGTTTGTCTTTTGAAGGTTCGGTTCCGTATGATGGGAGGACGAAATTCAGATTGGGGAAGAGGGGAGGGTTAAGGGGGTTGACGTTAGCGATCTCTTCGGGAGTAGGATAGCGTTGATAGAAAGTAGCGTCTTTGATGCGGATCAATGGGGGTGCTGCCGAGGAGACCGAACGAAAGGATCGCAGGAGTAGATGCGTTGACGGCCGGAAGAGCCTCGCGCGCAAGGCGGGAGGGCTCAACATGGCGGAAGAGAAAGTTGTCGCTATTCAAGTGTTAACTGAAGCAACGAAGATTAAGTAACGAAATAACTGCGTTTAAGTCCGAGGCACGTGTTATTACATAATCAGTCGATCATCCGGAGTTTTCCTCTTCCTCCGCGAAGTGTACAAATGATTCGACGGAGAAAGTAAACTGGGGAAATTGGAGTTATTTATTATCATGTGCTGACATCGTACTAATTAGGAGCAGTGGGTCCACGAAGAAAGCTTCCACAGCAGAGTTGAATTAAAGGCAAATAGTGTCCAGAACCCCCGGCCCCGGGTTGGTCACTTAATTACAGTGGTTCGACATGCGTGCAGAGGAGAGTAGGTCCACGAATACATGGCAAACCACGGGCTGTCATAGATCGGTCTGGACGCTTAAGTGCGGTTGTGGTCTAGTCATTGACTTGTTATCTGGGGGGCGCCTTCCAACCAGTGTACATCTTAAACCGTAGGAACTGCACTACTTGGAAATACTAATGTTGTTTGTTCTTATAGCCCGACAATATGCTTATTACCTTCAGATAGAGAAATGTGTAGTCAATGGAACATCGATTATAGCTAGCTGGGGATTGTGGAATGTTATCCTTTTTACGAAATGGTATTCTTATATATCGCGCGAGTGTTGTATAGGAATGTGAGCCTCTTTCAAATTGGTCACGCCGAGTAGGATTAAGGAGATCTTGGAGATGTTTAAGTTGGAGCTATCGAAAGAAGAGATTAAGATATTGCATAGGAGACATTTGCCTACTGATGGGGATCCAATAGTTGACGATGATTAGTGGTCGAAGAGCTATCGTATACCGGGTGATAAGATAGTGACAAATCCATAAAGAAATGAGAGTATACATCCAACAATCACTATGCCAAGTATAGACGATCTTAGACTGAATGATGGGATGTTACTCCGTCCGTAGTAGGTGGTGTATACTAACTAGGTAGTTAACTAGTTGAGTTACTCCCGCTAATTAGTCAACTCTGTGACTGCTTAGTAATTCAACTTATCATCTCCGCCTTCAGTAATTCTTCTATCATGCACCTTTTACTCTCCTCCCCCGCCACTGGTAATACCTAGTTAGCAGAGACCTTAGGAACCCATTTCCTTGCATTATTTGCTACGATGAAGCTAATCCTCTCCACCTCGTAAGGCATCTCCCAACGATCGTACTCCCTCCGCGACAGCGATAGCGATAGCTACCTTCGCCATACTAATAATATCCTAGGAATATTATGACCGCTGGCGGGTCCTCCGTCATCCGACATCCAACTACCGCGAAATCGAATGTTGAGCTGATCCACGCCCTACGCTCCAACTTCCAATCATCGCAGCAATTATGGTCATCGGACCGCACGGTGGCGGGGAGCGGGGCAGCGACGTTTCCGGCCTGGACAAGTCTAAAAGACGGCGCCCTCTACATCCCCGCGATCGACTTTTCGCAGCCAGGACTGACGGAGGAGCGCTCCCAATACGACATTACAGTGAAGCTATTCTATCTACCAGGGATCCCGGCTTCGAGACGCTGCGCGCATACGCGGGAAGCCATCGACCTAGTGCTGAAAGAACTACATGCGGACTCGATTGACCTGCTGATCGTGTCGTTCCCTAGTATCCTATTCGATGCAGAGGATGACAGCGAAGAGGAGGTATCCTCGGAGAACGGTAGCGAGGAGCCAGACGATTTCGACAGTATCATACAGACATGGAAGACGCTAGAAGGACTGCAGGAAAAGGGCTTGATTTCTCAACTAGGCGTGGCGGAGTTTGGCAGCGAGCGACTCGCTCGGTTCCTCCCACATACAAAAGTGAAGCCATCAGTGGATCAGATTAACCTAAAGGACTGCTGTGTGGTCCCCAAATCCTTGATTCTCTTCGCAAAACAGGAAAACATTCAACTACTCACCCACAACGACTGCATGGATATACTCCCAAGTGGAACCACCCGTGAACTTCTGGGTCCCAGCGAGAAAGGCGCGGGAATCCTCGCCTCTACTGCCGAGGCTAATGATGGAATCCAAGGCGATGTTGAGCCGCAATGGGTGGTGAAATATACGGCGGTGGTGAAGGATCGTGGGGTAGTAGAGAACAAGGGATACTTTGCGCTAGCGGATGTAGGAAGCTGTGTTAAGCCGCGTCCCTGAATTGCGTTCATTCCTTTGTTATCTTTTGCATTTTGGTTCGGGGTATCCCGAGGTATTGTTTCCAAGGCGAACGGGACTGGCGTATTGTGACCTCCACCCCCCGCTCTATCCCGCCAGAGGTCCAGCGGAGTTCTGTTGCATTACTCTCCATTCTATGAGACATCCGTCTCTGTTCTATAGATATATACCTAGTAGCTATGGGTTTACCAGAAGATGGGTTTTATAGGATCGCCGCGGGATACTCTACATGTCCTTTTGCCTCTACGTGCTCAGTATTCCAGAAATACACTTCGTTGCACGCAACTCGTGTGTCTTTCACCAATCCTTAGCATCGCTTCTAGTATCTCAGGCTTCCTTGACCTCCTAAGCATCCTTTCAAGCAAATTTTGGGGCTCCCCACTACGATCTTCCTTGGAATCTCACTGCCGGATCTTTTGGGCATGGCCTTATCTCCAGAACATGCGGTAAATCGCGCGCCTAGCACATTCCCTAGTCGGATTAAAAGGCACCTCTAGGAGAAACCTCGCGACCTAGTTATCCCTCTGGAACATTTTCAAGCGTCCTCTGAGCTGTCACCGCGATATGGTGGCGCCAACGTATCCAAATCACAGTGAGACCCTCCCATTCATCAAACAACTACAGTCACTTAGAGCAGCGCACGAGCTCGAGACCAAGAAGCAGCGTCTGCAGACCTGTGATGACAAGTACAAGGGCCTAACGACTACACTTCAGAATCGCAACCTTGCTATGCAAGTGGTGGCAGCCCTACGGGCTGACAACGATATCTCACAACAGCAACAGGCGAAAATAGGCACCCACATTCTTAGGATCCCCCGGGGAGCCGATCACTGGCCAGGGGACCAAGCTACCTCATCCACCTACTCTAATTAATCTAAGTCTCTACCAGACCACAAAGCAAGACTTCACTGTAACTGCCGACTGATAAACTCAGGAGCGAATTGAATTTCTTACATTTTAGCAGAATGTTGCGCGGTGTCTGCGAGCCCCCATTAGCCAAGCTTATAATATAATTACAATACATTGTTTGGTTGGGATTGAGACCATCTCTAGGGCGCAGGTGGACACTCGTCCAGATATAGACTACGATATACTCCCGTGTTCCCCTAGTTCATGCCGTTCTCATACAGCCTGCTTTGATGGTTGGGCAATTGGTCTTGATAAACCCCAACTCTTTCTGAGTTTAAGAAGGCAGGGTGCAGGCAGGGTTGAGATACCTAATCTACCTTCAATAGGACCTTTTCTTTGAATGATCCTTATTATGGGCTGAGGCCAATACATGGATGCATGTATATACGAATGGGATGGAGGTAGTAGTAGTGTGCGCCGTGCTGCGTACAACGTACACATCTTTTAAAAAGTGGGGTTGCTTAGGTACGCCGTATGCGTACGCAACTCCGTAGTTCTTCTAGGGGTCTTCGATCCATGGAACCGGATGTCAATGAACAGCAAACGATAAGACACCACGAGCATGTGGATAAAACCCACTCCTAACTGCGATTAGAGCACCAATGACGTCTGTTTTTTCTAGTGACAGCTCCTTATAGGCTTAAGCGATGGGGCAGGGCAGATCGTCATCCCAGCACCTGAACTAAGCCAAGATGATTAACGACACTTCCCTGTAAATCCGGCAGTGATCAACCGTAGATGCAAACTGTTGGCCAAGGGGGATTATCAGTCGAAGGGTCCAACCAATAATTATTATTCAGGAAGTGCTGAACGGGGCAAGGTCCAAAAATGACCCACCATGGTGTGCTTCCCTTTTTAAAGAGATCCTGCCCCCTTTGAACGAGCTCTTCTCTCTTTTGAGGATACTAGAGGCAATTGCATGGCTTCATGACCGTCTTTCACATCGAAAGTCATCCGTCCCGCCGACGGATCCCCTGGATTGGCCCGTTAGTAGGCCTTCTCTTGATCTACCTCTTCTATTCGCAAACAAAACCCTCCCCAAACCCTGCGCTGGGAAATCCTGTCAGAGCCGCCAAAGATCCTCTTCGCGAATGTCCCGAGTTCCATGGCCTTAAGGATGTCCTAGTCATCCTCAAAACCGGTGTGACTGAGGCCCGTGAAAAGGTTCCTGTTCACCTGCAGACCACACTCCGCTGTGTGCCAAACTACGTTCTTGTTTCCGATTTTGAGGAAGAAATTGGCGGGGTTCAGGTCTATGATGTTCTACGCGGCTTGCCGGAGAATGTGAGGCAAAATCACCCGGACTTCGATATTTACAACCGAGTACGAGAAGGTGGACGGCAAGCCTTGACAAAGGAAGACCTAACGCAGGATGTCAACACACCGTTTGGAAAACCGAATAACCCCGGCTGGAAACTGGACAAGTGGAAGTTTCTGCCCATGATTGATGCTGCAGTACGCGTTCAAAGCGAAGCAAAATGGTATGTCTTCATGGAGGCAGACACATATTTCGTGTGGCCGAACCTTCTCGGGTGGTTAAGCAGATTTGATTGGCGTAAAGCACATTACCTAGGAAATCAGATGCAGATTTCAGATGTGCTTTTTGCTCATGGAGGATCTGGGTTTGTTCTCTCGCAAACTGCACTACGAAGAGCCTGGCAGTTAATGCAGTCCGATGTGAATAAGTGGATGCATATTAATGACCTCCACTGGGCTGGGGACAGCGTGCTAGGCAAACTGCTGTCAGAAGCTGGGGTGAATCTTTTGTGGTCGTGGCCGATGCTGCAGAATGCGCATCCGGCAGAATTCGACCCATTCACAGAGGGTTATTACAAGATGCCTTGGTGCTATGCACCAGTTGCTTACCATCACATGGTCCCTGAGCAAATTGCAGAGCTCTGGAAGTTCGACCGACGGTGGTTCCACGATGGGAATAAAATTCTCACATATCGGGATGTATTCCGCACCGCCATCCGCCCGCGACTAAACCTCGTTCAAAATGACTGGGACAATAATCTCGATGAAAACAACAGTCGCAGTAGCCTGAGTACGGTGGAGTGTCGGACACACTGCATCAACGACCCCAAGTGTCTGCAATATACCTTCGAAGCAGGGCGATGCTGGACGTCACGGGGCGCAAAGCTGGGCATGAAAAAGCCCGGTGTTACCTCCGGCTGGATGGAAAACCGCATCGACGCAATGATGGAACGGCTTGGCAAATGTCACCAGACGAACTGGGTTTTATGAAGAGGCGAAAACATGTCTATACGTGCCTCCCTGTTGATATATATTCATTCTGTTGATTCTATGCCATTTACAAGGCTATTGATCAATGAAGCCATCCAAGAACTTCAGGCATGACTGGAGAATCTCCCTGAGCCCCAGTCTCATTCCACCTGGGTCTTTCTGGGGCGAGCGATCTGCTCGAGGTGGTTTCCGGGGGCCCCTTGACGAAACGGACGGGAGTCGAGACACATACCAACCATAGGTACCTAGTAGTTAGGTAAGTTAGATGCAGTTATGTAATGTTTTCTATACTTTCACTGCCGCCAATCATAGCGTAGGAGGGGAGACCCTTAAGGCGGTGAACCCCGCAAGAAGCACCCGGGCCGGCAATTGAACCTTTCCGATTGGCGGACCGGGGCTTATCGTCACACCGCCTCCGATAGGGATGATTTTTCTTTTCTCTCCATCGTTGTTTTGTCTTCTTCCCCTCACCGTCTTCACTCTCTTCGCCTTCTCAGCGTCAGTCGTTTCTTACATTCCTTCGTTGATCATGTCGTCTTCACTGCCGGGTAATCGCGATCTTCCCGCTTCTCAATATGACCTCTCCACCTATTGGGGTCGTGTACGCCATGCCGCCGACATCTCCGACCCTCGGTGAGTCAATTGCCCCTAATGGAGGTATTCGGCCTCACTGACTCTTTTAGGATGATGTTCGTTTCGTCTACCGGGCTAAAGGACGCCAAGCAGCTCATATCCTCCTACAAACAGAACCACGTTCCGGCCATGACGCCCGAGCTGTGGCGCGCGAAGAAGATCGTGGATTCCACCCTCCACCCGGGTACATTTTCTCCCCTCCTACCAAACGCCAAATGAGCCCTCACTCATCCCTCGCAGACACCGGAGAACCAGTCTTCCTACCATTCCGCATGTCCTGCTATGTGCTCTCCAACCTGGTCGTCACAGCCGGCATGCTCACCCCCGGGCTTAAGACCACCGGCACGCTCCTCTGGCAAATTACCAACCAGTCGCTTAATGTCGCCATCAACAACGCCAACGCCAACAAGTCCACCCCGCTGTCCGTCTCGCAGATGGCCCAATCCTATCTGATGGCTGTGTCGGCCTCCTGCTCCGTCGCCCTCGGCCTCAACGCCCTCGTTCCCCGCCTCAAGCGCGTCTCCCCCAACACCAAGCTCATCCTCGGCCGACTCGTCCCCTTTGCCGCCGTCGCCTCTGCCTCTGCTCTTAACGTCTTCCTCATGCGCGGCGAGGAAATCCGCCAGGGAATCGACGTGTACCCCGTGCTCTCTGACGCCGAGCGTCTTAAGCGCGAGGAGTCCGGCGAGCCCGTACAGAGCCTCGGCAAGAGTAAAAAGGCCGCCACGATCGCCGTCGGCGAGACCGCCATCTCCCGCGTTCTTAACGCTACCCCTATCATGGTCGTGCCTCCGTTGCTCCTCCTGCAGCTCGAGAAGACTGCCTGGCTGCGCGCCCGTCCCCGCATGGTCACCCCCGTCAATCTCGGTCTGATCCTCGCTACGTCCCTGTTCGCGTTGCCCCTCGCGCTGGGCGCATTCCCCCAACGCCAGGCCATCGCCGCCAGCGCCCTCGAGGAGGAGTTCTGGAACCGCGGCGGAAAGGATGGTCAGGTCGAGTTCAACCGGGGGATGTAGAGCGTCTTCATGGGTTCTGTTTTCTATGGGTTCTGTTTTTTTGTTTGGGTTTGATTCATTGCATGCATGATATCAAGATAGATTACATAGACCTTCATTCCGCATTGGTCCATACTTTTGCAACTATGACTCATAGGTCAAGGGGATATAAATCACTTCCAGGCCTACAATTATGCAACCGCAATAGCTTCCACATATTTACATCTATGGACATCACAACTCCCCGTCTGCGTCTCCGCCCAATATCCGCGGCAGACGCACCCGCCCTCCATGAGTTCCGCCGTCGACCGGAAGTCATGCAATGGAGGTACGTGCGCGGGCTTTTCTCACCTGAACCCTAAACCCACTCACGACGTACCTAGCATGAAGAAATGTCCCGATAAAGACCTCGCCGAAACCCAAGCCTGGCTCGCAAAAGCCCTCTCCATACCGAGTCATGTCTTCGCCGTGCATGAAGAGAACACGCCCAGGATCATCGGCACCATAGGCTTCCGCTTCATGGAGCTCCCGTTCCACGCCCCAGCTACTAATGACGCTGGCGCTGACTCCCTGCGACGGTGGGAACTAGGGTATCAATTTCACCCCGATGTCTGGGGAAGGGGATACGCGACAGAGGCGACGCGGGCTGTTCTCCAGGCGTGGATGGCGGGTGAGATGGAGACGGGCGAGAAGGGAGAGTTGCCTGCTGTGCATGCCGCGACGGATCGTGAGAACGAGGCGAGTCAACGGGTACTCGTCAAGGCCGGGTTTGTGCAGGTGGACGAGTTTGTGGATGTCATGGGGACGCGGTGCATTGGGTATACGTTTGCGGGGTGAACCCTTTTGCTATATGTACGATGTACGGATTTCTATATACATGGATATACCTGTGTATATTGTCCATTATATCTGTAGTACCCGGTGGTCACTTGACGACTTCGAATTGTCAATTCGAACTGCTCCGTGAGACCACCATGTATATAGAAGAAGATTTCTTGATAAGTAATCAGCTTTGGGCAATGGCCATGGGACAACTGCACCTGCTTCCTCACCCAATCCAGATCGTTTGCTCGTTATAAAATTGCCTGCTCTGAATACCAGACATTCTTTTTACTTATTGTTTTCTGAATGGGGAATAATCAAGCCCCTCGAAGGTATAATGCGAGACTAACGTGCTTTAGCTGAGGTCTCCAAGTCTTTGAGTCAGCATTATGCCCCAATCAGCACGTAGTAGTATTCATATACCCCAAATAGCTGGCAAGGCTCCTGTTGTGCGGGTGTGCACTACCACTCCAGGCGGACCTAAATACGCACATGTAAGATATCAGGCTCTGGTCCTTGGATCCTGGGCTGCCAGTGATGGTCTTCCGGGTCCATAGTGTGCCTAAGGCATGGAGCACCGTCATCTATAGAAAAAGCCTTGCTTGATTGATAATTACTAGGTAAATGGTACGGAGTAATGTCTTTGTTATCTATCTTATTTTGCCGTGTTCTCCACCGTGTGACTACTCTCTAGCCACGTTCCAAATTCATCTAGGCGTTGCTCCTCCTCCTCGTCCTTCGCATCAAATCCCTTCTCAGCCAAGTCCTCCAGGGCCGCACGCTTCTCATTAGTCTTCTTGAATCGCTCATTGCCGTCCGAAATATATGCATCAACACGAGTGCCTGCAAAGTATCGGCCATCCATAACCTGAACTACCATTAATACCGCCCGTATGCCTAGTTTTGGTCGTGAAAGGAATGTAGACCTACCTGGACACAGGCCCGAGCCGCTTCTGGATCAGCAAAGCGAACACTGACAACCCCCTCAGGCTCCTTATCGTACAATACGACATTGGTAATCTCTCCCAATTTGGAGCACTCCTCACGAATGTCTTCTTTGATGTCGAGAATTGCGGCAGGGTCCTCCTGACAGTATGATCAGCATCTAGCATTCAAACAAGAGTTAAGGCTTCGTACATCTAGTTCCTTCAAAGTAAACATATGCTTCAGAATGACAACCTTCTCGAATCGAGAATTGGTCTCCGGCAACGTAGATGGGTCATCATCGTCCCAATCCGCTAATTTACTATCACAACCGATTTAGTTAGGTTCGATGCTCAATCGTTCGTGTTGGGCCCATACCTATTCAGCTTCTGCGTCCGCTGCATAATCTTTCTCTTGTCTCGCATGTTAGTGTTACTTGGTGCCTCTTTCTGGCTCTTGAAGGAGAAATCCGCGGCTTGGACCTTCATCGGCCCCTGCGGCCCAGCAACGCCCAGCCTAAAATCTGAATCATCCAGCATCTGGATGGCAAGATCAACCGACTCCGGCCGGAAGTACACGACAAGAGCCTCGCCCTTGAACTTCCCCTTGTCATCCATGTACATCTTGATGCGCGGCCGGCCACTATCGATCTCTTCCGCGATAACGCCGCATTTCGAGAAAACATGTTGAATCTCATCAAAGTCCGCATCAAGCGGGATAGAGTTGACGTAGACGGCGGTGTTGACGCGTTGTTTCTTCTGCTTGTTGCCCTGCGCACGGCACTTTAGCTTCCAAGGTACAAGCCTCATGCATGGGCACTCACCTCGTTGGCATTCGATTGCTGCTTCCGTTTCTTTTTTAGCTCCTGAGCGGTAACCTGTTCGGCTTCGTCCACACCCTCGATTTTGTAGGCTTCTTGTTGTTTCTGGAGCAAGTCTTCGTCGACCTGGAGAATATCCATGGCGCGTAGGAAATCAGTTTCACGAACCAACCAAGATCCAATGCAGTGATAGCTGTGCCAGCGTATGTGCAACGGAAAAAGGCTTTCCAAGTATGGGCCTTGCTGCAGCGCCGTGCTGGAGCGGGAAAGGGAACCAAACAGCAAAGCAGGAAGCTCAACAGCCGGAAAACACAGGAATAGCCTGGCTGGAGAGAAGGCGCGCACACACCGTCAAAATCCACCGCTTCAAAACCGTATCATATCTAAATTCCTGCCCGTCTTCTGTTTCTAAGATGAACTGGTCATCGAGTTTTGAGAAAGAAATGCGGGGGTCACTATCGAATTCGGAGGGGTCCTGGGGGAAGCTGCTGAGAAGTGCCGGAGCACCTTCAGGAGTTGGTGACGGCATTAGCGAGGAGAAGATAGACCAGACTATACAGGAGAAACACAACGGGAAGTTCAGATAAGAGTGTGTTAGGGCAGAGAGAGAGAAAAAAAAAAACCCCGAGGTGGAAGAGATGCGGCACCTAGAGGTCAATGAGCATCTCTTACCTAATCTGGAGCTTCTCGTCACATGATGCGTCACGTGTGGAGCAACTACCTACCTACCTAACCAGATCGGGGATCATACGCAGAGCTCTGTAAAGCATGCTTGATCGTCTAGAGTCCGCGCAACGACTTCGTTTCCATATAAATTTGTTGCTCGCTGTAGAGATTAAAAGTTTAATAAATGGATTCTTTGTCCTTCTTCTATCACGTATAATATTGGATGGATTAGAAAATTTTACTACTTAGATAGACTCTATTTCTAATATTAGAGAGTATAACGCTTTAATTCTTACGAGCTAGGTATGGGCAAGGATAAATAGAATGTAAAGATAGATTTTATCCAGCAGAATATATAGTTACAAGCGTAGAGCGGCCGCGCGCTGTATCAATTGTCATTACCAAATAACGCCCTGGAGGCGCCCCCAGCTGATCGAAACGTATGGTTGCGAAATCTGGAAACGTCCTTCCATTCCATACCAATCTAGGTATAGTTTTGCTAGTATGACGCAAGAAGGAGTCGATGGTTGGGCGGAGGTGGTTGCAGGAATGCTCTAATATGAGCACATTGCGATATTAGTAGGGTCGTCACGTAGTATGTACAAGAGCCTCAAATCTTCAGCGTCGAGACGCCCAAGTCTCCGGCGGCTGACGGGTTCACATGAGATATATAGTTGCTCCAAAACCTCAGACCTTCTATCCCCTCTTCGCGACACAAGACGCCTCGGTCCTCAGCCATTTCAAGTTCCTCAACAGCCACCCCAACACTCCACTTGAACCGCTGGGCAGCTTCCTGTGCACTGATCGCGCGCCCAAACAAGCGCCAATCCCAGGGGACTGGCTCCGCAGGAGGCACCTGCCGTAGCTCTTCTATCCATTCCTGGATTTCTCTAATGGTCCTTTCATCGTTCCAGTCATATCTCTGGACAACAAGAAGCCCACTCTTAAACCGACGGAGACGGACGGGTAATTTCAACTTTTCCCATAACTCCGCCGCCCGCTGGAAGTCGGAAGGGCTCACAAGCTCTACTCCATTCCGGGATCGATTGAATATAGCCCAGAGATCAATTAAGCTCATTATGCCGCCTTCTTTTTGTAAAATCCCTTTCCGGTCGTCGGTGAGATACTCAGCCAGGTTTCTGGAAAGCTCAGACAAGTATAAGTTTTCTGCTCCCGACCCAAGCATATCCTTTGTAGTGACCATCCCAAGAGCTTCCGCAGACTGGGAGAGGACTGCACTAGTCTCTGCAGAGCGGTCGTCGTTCGCCATCCCGGATTCCCTTGCAAGAGTTTCTGCAAGGGCGACAATCTGCTTAGCCGAGGCCATGAGGGCTTCCAGGTCCTCAAATGCATTCCCGATCACAAATTCGGCATTCTTGCGCACCTCGAGCCCTCGCTGTTCGAGTCCAGCAATACCAACTGCAGGAGACCGTGTTGGTGGGGGAGTGCCACCGTTTACGGGTGCAGCCCCAACCAAGCCGGTTGACGAGCTAGACTGGGATGGCTGTTGTGGTACAGGTGGGGCGTCGTAGAGTAGCCACTTCCTTTGGATCAACGCACCTTTCAAGCGCTCATGGAAGGTCTTCTCCCCACCTGCGCGAAATGAAAGCTTGATACAATCTTTGATCTCTGTGTTCCTGATCGTATTCGGTTGGAATATCGGAGCTGGCGATTCTGAGCGGACTCCATTGGAAGCCCCGAGGGGATTCACACTTGCTAGCGACGCCCCACACATCTCGCATTCAAGGAGAGAAGGGTGATTGACGAAGGTACATCGCGGACACGATATTGAATTTGTACGTTGTGAAGATGTAAGGTCATATGTACCATTCTTCTGGGTACCTTCAGTCTCGGGCTGGGGAGAAGCGTTTGTAGAGGTACCCCCACGACTGGTTGCGGCGGAGATAGCAGCCTTTAGGACGGTAGTAAAAGGGGGTTTGATACCGCAAGCTAGACAAGGAGGGAGGTTTGTTGACGCAGTGGCTGTAGCAGGGTCGAAGTTGGAGGGAACGGGGTTGGAAAAAGAACAGATAGGGCAGATCCAAGTGGCATTCACAGGCTGATGGGGTTGATTGACCTGCGGCACGGAGGTCTGAGGGAATAGAGACTGTGATCCGGTTACCGAAAGACCTGGCGCCTGGGATCGCGACGGACTAGCACCGGCACTTCTCGATTTGTTGAGGTTGTTCTTGGGAGGCTTGGGGTACACGGTGAGCTTGGCGGAGGATTTCATGAAGCCAGCCTGATTGAGATTAGGATTTCGCTAGATTAAGGGCAGAGAGTGACATTACACACCTGGTACTCCACCCGGTCAATGTCTTTCAGATCGATCGCAACAGAGTGTTGGCGGGGTTCCTCCACCGCGACGTAACAAACTCGATGCGATGTTAAGTAGGCGTGGCCATTCTGATAATTAGGGATCTTGTACTTCCTAGAATAAACAGAAGTTAAGGTCAGCGAGAGTTTGTCCGCTAAAATCTCACAATATAGGGCGATAGTCAACCGCATGTACTCACCCTTCATATAACCCCACAGCATCCTGGACAAAGAGGAGAGACTCATCGGGTAACAGAGAAGGCCGAAGCGCAGTGGTCAAATCTAAGGGCTTGAAAAACATCTAGGAGGCTGCACCGGCATTCTCCCCACCATCAGCAACTGGGAAGAGGCTAGGGAAATAGCTGTCATGCGACATGATCCGTTCAGTTGTTTGAGACGGCACAATAGGATGTGGCTGTGACGGCATGGACCGATGACGTTGTGTCACGTGATCAGGGTTAGCCCTGTTTGTCTTGTTTGTATATTTCTGTTTACATCTCCCTTTCCTCTCTATGCTTAGAATTCTATGTTAAGATAGCTCCAGTGACACCCAATCCTGATTGATTTGACTGGCTTTCACATGGCTGATATATAACACCCATACCTATCGCCATTTGGGGCCATTTTACAAGGCAGCTAATGGATTCTCCAGCATCTCCAACACATTTTGATCATTCATCGATGGTGATGAAATATCCGGCCCGCCGAAAGGATATCACAGTCGTTAAACCACCTAGAATTATCGCGCCTGTTTAGCTTAGGGGGTACACTTTAATCAACGGAGATAGTAGGGGTATACCGATTACTAGTTATTCCTACTTGCCATCGTACATTTCATCAGGACTAAGGGTAAAATTCCCCTTTTCGAGTTGGCTCTTATTGACATGGTCAGGTCTAATATATCGTGCGGTCAAAGCAAACCGGAGCTTTTTCTCGGGAATTACCGAATGCTATATGCCAGTTAGTGTCGGATAATTAGCAACATAGATGGAATTACCTCGTAGTACTTCTGTAGCTCCTCCCCATGCATTACAACCAAGTCACCGTGGTTAAGCTCCATCTTGATTATTGGGGACGCTTCTGTATGTCTAGTCTTCTTTATGGTACTCCATCGGAGAATATCATAGTCAGCCCGTGCTATCTCCCCTCTCTGAAACTGTTCCGTAAGCAATTGTCGCTCATGTTGCATGCGGCAGCTAGGGAGCACAGGGTCAATGTCTAGAAGCTTTCCAGCTCTGCTGACACCATTATAATACTTATACTTCATCCGTATCAGCATTGTCGATTTGGCGCCGAGGGAAAGCGTTGCAATCGTAGGACCAAGTGATGATTCCCCATCATCATGATACTATGAAAGTCAGTAAGCTCTTTCCATAATAAATAAAGCCTTTGTAGCATACCCCAATCTTCATGTCTTCTAGATACCCAAGAATAAGGAGTTCATTCGGTGATAGGAACGCATCACCTGACCCCTCTACGGCCTTCTCAGTTGCCCATGTTAAGCGTCCAAGAGCCCGTAAGACACCGTCTGGGGCTTCATCAAATCTTCTCGAATCGACTGAGACAACGTATTTATAAGGCATCCCCTGTTTACAGTTAGTGAGTTTGGTCCGTTAGTCAGATTATAACACGCACATAGTTCACAGCAAAATGGGCAGTAAGGGTTCCGGCGACTATGTACCCATAGTTAGAATGCATTCAAAGTAGACTTGATGACTACTCACCAACGCTCTGTTGCAACGGATAACGCCGCAGCCCAAGGTCAGTAGCTTGCATCTGATGAAAAAGATCGTCAGGTCCATTAGCTCTACTATTTATCGCTCTGTTAGAAACAAAGTGAATAACATAGCCGACGCCAGGGATGTTGTAGGTCATCTTTCTATACGGGTATAGGGATGCATCATCGATCTCAGGAAAGGCGAATTTTGGGTCGAAGTTAAGAATGCGTTTGATAGGGGACAATTCCAATTCCTCTATCACGTATCGTAAAGAGATAGGGCTTATTTTGAAAAACTTCTCGTATGAGCACGCTCCGGTATACTCCTCGCGTCCTTCGACGCAATCAGAACATTTCCACCCTCGCCAATAGCGTCGCGATATGCACTTATGGCACTTTGGACACACGATTCCTCTCCAAGCTATCCGGAGTGAGCTAAAGTTCTGGTCACCTTCATCAATCGTGGATAACAAGTCTGGAACGAGACTATGGTGTGGCTGCACTCCCGGATCAAACGGGGTACGGTATATCAGAAAGCTCTTGTGGAAGGAAAGGTGTGCCGGCGGAGGAGACCCATCTATGGTCCAGAATAACTTGCATGTTGGTATCAGGCACGTCCATCCTTCATTATATATACGTGGGCTTTTTTTGGCACATGCATGACAAGTTTTCTCGTCCGGAAAGCATTCAAAATCGCGCTCCCGGTGAGGAATAGGAGGGGGTGACCCTTTTGCGGCCCACCAACTTTTGGTTGAGAGATCTAGCTTCTCGAAGCGCACTTTGGCCCCTATTCTTTGTCCCAGTCTTTCGAACCAGATATCGGTAATGCGGAAGTAGCCCATGACGTTGTATCGATGGGGTAGCTTTCTCCCGAGAAGTGTATTCCGATCTCCTAGATCAATTTAGCACGTATTATCGGATAATAAGAGTAGCTATCCCACCTATTATAATACCGATAGGAACTTTCAGTTCTCTGCTTCGAATTATACTCTTCAGGATAATATTCTCGTTATCTTGGTCCTTATTAAGGACTAGGTTTCCCATCTTATCCTTGGTACAGCCGCCACCGCTGCAAACATCAGATACGGACATTCTTAGGATATTCGAATATATAGCGTACATTCTGGTTATTACTATCTCCTCATCGACGTAGGAGCGAGTTCCACAGTCCGCGTCAAGAAGAAATCCCCAGCATAAACTCCCATGATGATAGGATCCTCCTTGGACAGCTCGAAACCAGGGAAGCGTGTCTGAGAGTTCTGTGCGGTACTAAGCATCCGTTAGCTATCAGTTTGGATCACCCCAAGGTCGACTTTCAGAAGACATACATCGGCCCAAGCGGGTGGTTCCCCGCTAGCTGTCTGTGTTATTGTTACTAGCGTCGACTGATTAACATCCATATCTACCTTCGATAGTCTGACGTCTGAAGAATGGGATCGACTTTTCGTTACACGTCCAGTAATAACTCCGTATGGCTGACATCTGCTCGGAGACTTTACTAGAGGCTTCTTCGTAATGCGCTGTCGTGCCATGTTTGTCGCAATATATAATATATATTCCTCTGTTGAAGCCCAAAAGTCAAGATATGTCGTACTAAGATGTAAGTCAGTTCGTGGCGTATCAGTTAAGTTGAATCGACCGATTAGTACAAGTTAAAAAAGCTGTGACTCTAAACTCTCGTAGTAACTATGTAATCCTGAAGTCAGTCTAAGAGATCAGATTCGTCACCGGATTCATATTACCAATGATGGCCTCATTGTGCCGTATGCCACGGCCAGCCAGTAGTTTTCCGCTCAGCGCCGCTTAGTTAGCAGTATCATCGTTCCTCGCACTGAGATCCCCTCGACTCGATGGTCACTAGAGAGGAAGCCGGCAGGCACCTCTAGATGATTGGCATTCTCTATATCTTCCAAAGATACGTGCGCACGTCTCAGAGTCTTTATATGCCTCGGTACCGGGACACAAATGGTGTCAAAAAGTAAGTAGGCTTTGTTTATGTTTTAGTAAAATGGGGACACCGTCTAGAAAGAGCATGATTTGCTGCTATACTGCAATATACTGCAGATAAATTCGCGAAATTATGACATAGAGCACTGGAGGAATCAACTCATTAAAGGAGCAATCAATTTATCGCCAGACTATTCATATGCCAAGTGCAAAGCTTAAGTCCATGGTGTGGGTTTCTTGCAATACATCATGGGTGACTTGTCTGGCCAGATAAGTACAGTTCTCTTTTTTAGGAGGTACTACACCTTGGTTAAACGCAATAAAAATACATCATGCTGGGATCTGTCAGGTGTTTTGCCTAACTGATCAGCCTGTTAGGAAGATTTTGAATGTCTCTCAACAACCAAAGAATTTTCGCATTATAAGCTTAGAAGCGGTTCTGAAATACTAGTGCTACAATATTGGAAAAAATTTATATTCACGCCTGAATGGGCCAACGTTGAGCATCTGCTCTCCTTGTTTTCCTCCAGGTAGAGTTTACCAAAAGAAAGAAAAGTTATCCAAATTCTTCCTCCACAAGTCGTGTTCCAAATTCAGAGATATTCCAATGTGAGCCTTTTTGAATAAAGGTAATTATAGTCAGGCATCGCTTTCTTGACCCAATATTCAAGTTTTACCCCCATTTCCTCCCCGAACTCCTCATCCCACTTCCTCCTTTCTAGCTTTAAGTGAACCAAACTGGGATCTTTATCCTTTATCAACTGATTTGAACTCCACAGAATTTTCCTCATAATAGTTTCAGGATCGCTCATGGAGCCATTTTGTATAGACTCATCTGATGCCAGGTCTGCGGAGTTCCATCGAGTCTTCACTTGGTCTGGATCCATTCCAGTAAGCTCGCAGTACTTCCTGACAATTTTGTGGTCATGTATAATATCATGCGCATCCAACAGCAATGGAATATAAGGCCTATTTCCATCCTTGAAACCCAATTCCTCCTTCCTCTCACTGTATAGATCGTAGAGAAGCCTTGTCCATCTCAGTGATGCGTTTATTTCCATCAGAGGTAGAATCTCATCAAATCTCGCAAATCCTCCTTTTTCTAAGTCTCTTATAATACGATAAAAGGATGGAAATGCCAGGGCCGGGTGTCGTATGAGAAAGGTCAGTGTCCACGTATCTAGATATGCATCCGGAAATATTGTGAAATTCTTTTTTTCAAAGGACCTCAGAGGCCCATAGCAGCTGGGAACCTGGATAGTAAATGGAGAGGTTGCATAGCCGTTGTAGTCAAAGAGGTAGTTGCTGATTTCACATGGATCTGCGAACCATTGGGCATGCTCTCCGGTGAAAAAGATCTTCCCATGAATTTTGGAGATCTGAGACTCGCTTTCCAAGTCGTTGAACCCTTGTTGGAAGGCTGCTCGCATTTTCTCCGTGTCCTGGTCTGTCCATTGTTCAACGCGTTTCCAGGACAACGCTGTTGTACGGCCCTTCAGAAAGGCATCCCAAAAATAACATCCTCCTCTTTTATTTGAAAAGATATTCTGTTGCTGCTCGAGTGAGAGCATCTTTAATAGTATATTTGATGCCGTACAAGGATAAGTGATGAGCATTATGCGCTTGCCAGCTTCGGATTCGTACGCATCGTGGACGCTCCCGTTCTCTGCCATCTTCGGGGGTGGGATATAGGAAACTTCGAAGTATTTTGCTTGCCGTTAAGAGGGATTAGACTGCAATGAGAGTTTTGTTCCACTTGTTGTGAGGTACGAATGTGGTTATTGCTACGAGGAGAAAGAAGTATTCATTCCAGAATATATATATCGAAAGCTACGAATGTTGAATTGAGAAGCCCGGTTCCGTATGCAGACATGGTGGCAACAGTAATGCGATCTAGACCTTGTCGTAACGGATAGAAAGCGGTACGCATTAGTGATTGGACGGATATTCCAGCAGCCAGTTGCGAGACTACGACATTTCTTAGAGAACTGTGTATACTATGAAAGCAGGATAGATGCGTGTAATACAAAATTACAACCTGTCAGAGTGAGTTGTAATTTGAAAACAGAGCTGTTGTTCCTTTGATTTGACTACGTTGAGTGGGCAGTAGACTCCAAGGGTATTTAACGATACCGCAGAACATAGATCAGTATCCATACTTAATAAAAAATTAAGACATCAAACGGAATTAGTCACGAAGTAGACATTTTAATACATATTAAAGTGTCTATGGTAGCACTTAATTGCTTGGTTCCTAGCCCCTCGGAACCGAGTGAATGAGCTAGCTGTCTATATGTTCCTCCAGCAGCGGGGCAAAGTTCGATAGACCGCGATTGGAGGCAAACTCAGAGTTTAGCCTTGACCAGGAAAGCAATAAGATGTTACCATATCATTATTGAGCATATGGTTGGGGTTGGGGTTAGGGTTACATCAGAGGATGCTCTCCGTAACGTATCCAGGTGAGCGGACCACACTACACTTGTTCAGGGCCCCAAAAGCTCTCCACCTGAACCTGGGAATTCAGTAGGATACAAAGAGTACAAAAAATAAAAAGAAGAGAGTTTTATAGAAGCCCTACTCTCTACGCTGTTCTCTTCTGCTAATTTATCGAGGATGCTCGCACGTGCTCCCGCCACCATGCATGCATGCCCCGCAAGAGAACAAAGAGAGAGAAGGGCGTGGAGCGCTGCGCTACTGTGCATATTATGGAAATAGTATAAATCAGGATCCCATCTAATATTCATCCCCTCGAGGTCAGTCGCTCACCGCGTATGTATATCTCCTAACAGAGAGGAGGCTGAATGGTACTAACTAGATGCTTGTTTTTAAAGATTTCAAGGCTCTAGCCCGAAAAACATATACATATATCTATATATTTTGTTTCTGCTAAGTTCTGGATATTATCTAGAACGGCAAGAAACATAATGAACACACCTACAATCTATTCACATTCCAACTCCCTGGAACCAGCCATTTCCCCCAAACTCCTTCATCAACTTGTAAACTCTGGTCTCACACACCCTAAAGCTAGCCATCATTTTCTCCTCCATCAGGGTAGTGGTAATTCTTTCAAACTTGGAGAGATCGATTTCTTCTGGTTCACACTCAAACTCATGAAGGCTAAGCGATGTCGCTGGTTGTGGTGCGGGCTCATCCGTAGCAGGCGCAAGTCCCTTGAGTACCCGGGATTGCGCATTTGTTCGGGCGTACACTAATTTCAAACGTATGGTGCGCAGAAAGCCATTGTTCTCGGCAATCAGGGGCCAGTACTGTGCTATAAATCAGTCCCGTGGTATTTTGATAGCTGACTTCTGGAGAGAAACCGCCAACCTCATTTCGGTACCATATATCAAATCCCTCAGCCGAGACCCCCTTATCCAGTTCCACGGTAGCCACTACTAGGCTCTTCGTTGCTCCCTCGCTCTTTTCTGCCTTGTCATAAACGTGAACCAAGTTGTCGTACCGTACATCGAACTCGGCCAGGTCGTAAATGAGACCAGGAGGAGGAAGAATTTTACTCTTGACACGAATGTTACGGAACTCATCAGTTTGCGTGAAACCGATGTCGTTCATTGCATATATGGCAAGGTATGGCTTGTCAGCCTTAGGGTTAATGTCAACAAATCGGCGGGCGGTATGGATTCCACTAGATTGCATGATCTCCGCGATGTGATCCTCCTCATACCATCTGAGAAATGTGGCCTCATCTAGGATGTCGGGTCTTGAAATCTTAGAGTTGACGTAGAGCGTCCCCTTTCCAGACATAGAGGAAGCTGCGGCCATAATTATGGTGACCTCTTGGTAAGATAGCGGATCACTTTGGAACTCAAAAATCAAGCCATGTTAAAGCATAGAGGTACTACTGTTTCAATAACTTTGGCCAATTTATGGCTTCTGATTCGGCTATGTTTTTCCTTCGTAAGCCCGAAAAGAGAACACGGCTAATGAATTCCGGGGGTCTAAAACTAGCATTTAGAAGTCACGGGATCTTAGCCATATATAGATAGAAGCAGCAGCAGGTACTAATTTCTAGACTATAAAGGGTAACTTTATTTTCCCTTGGCTGTTCAAAACGCCAGAAATTATCAAGTGGTGACAATACTTTTGATTGTAAGTAGCACGAAGCCGTTGGTTCGAGTGTTCTATCTCTTTCAAACTGGATATTACTCATGAATATCTGGGGAAACAAAGGAGAATCGGAAAATCCCGTTTCCGGAGTATATTTAGAATACTATGCATGAGGCCATAGTATAGACAAGAGTGGTGGTGGGAACTGGCCAATTATGATTAAAATAGCACTTTTTGACTGTTAATTGAAGGAGTATTGGGTGCCACCAAAGCCTCCGCTGCTTGTGTCAGAGGAAGTCCAATATCATGTCGTACTTTAATTCCTTCGACTATTTGCATAGAATGAGACCGAACATCGCTTCTGAAGCAACAATATGACGGGCTGCTCCCAATTACTTTGAGGACACGCGACTGTTTTCAGCGTATTTGAGAACCCTTTCCAATATCTCATTACTTTACTAGGACCCCTACTACATGTGGCAGTGGGTTAAATCGCCCCTCATTTGTTCCAGAACGTAGATCAGTCAAAGTCCATTTGCAACTGCGTAAGAGGAGGTTTTTCGTTTCTCGGGTCATTGAGCATCCATCCAGACATAGAGGCCAGATGGTATTGATTGCCGCTGTTCAGAGTTGATCGATCAGCATAATGATCTCATATATTAGGGGTCTGGCACATGTTCACCTTGCCAGGCTGCTGCTAAGCTCCAACTCCTGCACACTTTAACATGCTCGTATATGAGCCACTGCCCACCGGGCCGGAGGAATGAATATAGTAGTTTCACTAGCGACGATGGTTCATTGACACTGCACAGCACGTGAACTGTACTGATAGTGTCAACAGTGTTGGTATGCACGCCGTATTCGTCAAGATCCTCAGCACGCTCGATAATCTGACTCTTTTCTTGTAACCCACACTCCCTCACTCTTTTCTGTAGCATAGGGTGAAAGGAGGTGTTAGGTTCAATTAGGTAGAGCTTGGATATATTGCTATTCCTCTCTGGTGAAAATAGATATATCCAATCCCCTGATCCACTTCCGATATCAAGAACAACTCCGTTGGCAGCAGATAGGACCTGCTCCACATCGGGTGCAAATAGCGCCTTGGATATCCAACCGAAGAAGTACCAGAATCGGGAGAACCACGCTTGTTCGAAAGATCTCCAGGAGGATAACTCCGAGAATCTTCTATCCTTCAGAAGAACTAGAATTGTCACTGGAAGGTATAGGACAGCGGTGGCTAGGACAAGGATGGGGACTATAAGATCAAAAATGCCGAGATTCAGCATGGTAATGGGCTAGGATAATGGGTTCCTGAAAAGCTTGGGTCTGGGGTTTTCTTGAATTTATGTAGATATTTAGCGAAGTACAATCATATCAAAAGTTGAAGGAACGAATACCTCCAGTATATAATAATTTCACATAGCAGTAGTTCGCGTGCCGGTGTTGTTTAATAGGAGATAGTGACGTATTCAGACATCATTTTTACCCAGATAGGTATAGATACCTAGTTATTGTTCTCTCCGTACAATTGGTACTCGAAGATAAATTCTGAGCCTAGGCCTTAATGGATTGAGTCAAATATTTGGACACCCGGTGACTGATGGCAGGTGACCACACCCGCACTTGACCAGGTTCGTATTGGTCGCTTTCATCAAGGCTTCGCGAATTCCACCACGCCTGAAATTAAATGTTGACAATTCATCATAATTCGATCGTTTTGGTCTAGAATCTAGATGCTAAAGCGAAAGACTTGTACGGCCACTGATGGCATTCACTTACTTTTGGGTCGCATTAGGGCTTCTTACTGGTCTCCAAACTGAGAAGGCTATCTGAATTTTTTTAAACACCTCCATTTCGGAGGCCGCATGGTTTATTTGATGACATGCGGAGGCCCCTATGTCGCCACAATAACGAGGGCCCTTCAAAATTCTATCGGAACCAGAAAATTGAGAGCTTTGGACATCGAATGTCGAAGTGGCCATCACCAGTCCTCTCAACTCACGGAGGGTGATGCGCTGCAGATGTATCGTTCGAAGGATTCCTAGGCTAAGGTATGACATCGATTGATAAGCAATCGAATAGCCCGGGTCGCAGTCATTGTATTTCAACGTGTCCCACCATACCCCGAGGCATTACGGTAAACCCTGTCTGACGGCAATTTTTGGAAGTACTTTTAAAGACTCCAGCCTCCCTGGATACTGATTTTCTTTGTTGCACTTGCAAGATCTAGATCAAAGCATGTGGTGGAGGCGCAGAATCCGTACCTATCAGGTTATTTATTATTTATAGCTTTCACTCCACGCGCCAGTTTTGATATAACCTAGATATTCTCTCTGTGGTCAAATTCATGGCGTATTTGTACCACAGGCGTTGGCGTGGTTTAAGAACTGGCAGGCGATGATGACATTGCACAACTTACTGGATTCCCGGCACGACCCAATGTTGGTGGTGTGATGGCTGAAAGACATGTTTTTGGACGTAATTTTAGTCGTAATAGATATGGATCTAGCAGATTTTTCCTAGCAATGTGCAGCCCTTGAATAGGGAACAGGCTGGATGCGGCAGTAAAACCGTTCAAATGGCGAAGGGGAAACTTAGTCTCTTGCTCGTCCCATAGTCTCAGCAAAATAAGACTTAGTTAGAATACTTGATACCAGATAATGAGCAATTAGGGCCGTGAGTGCGACCTATTGTACCTAAAATACATATACCCATATAGCGCTGGTTGTAAGGGAACGGACTATAAGCGACTTGTGATGGCCTTAAGCCAAGTAAAGGGCAGGGCGAATGGCACATGCTGGACCTTGGTTGGTTTACTCGTCAACAACTTTGATAACCACCTTCCCAAGACCCCCACGGCCGCTATGAACCACCTGACATGCTTCCTGGACACTTTTTATGTCCCTCAAGCTAGCCGCCGTGCCCACAATCGTCCTCAGCTTACCGGATTCAATGAGATGTGTCAGCTCATCTAAGTCTTCGCCATTTGATTCGAGAAACATATATGAGTAGGAAACATCATAGCGGCACGCCCGGAGCTTACGGGTATAGTCCATAAAGTTAGGGGCCAACTTGATTGGCAACGGAAGGATGGGCTGATGAGGTAACTGCATCAAAGAAGAGGCCTGGAGCTGATCGCCTGACGGAAGAGTAGAAACCGAAATAATGCAACCGGTGTGAGGTCGCATCAAGGATAGGTATTCCATGGATAACGAGACGGTGTCGAACGAAAAGTCGACCGTACCAGGTTGGATGACATCTCTGGGATCTATTTTTGTATAATCGATAACTGAAATACGTGAGCTGTTTCATCCCCAGGTCATTTTCATGCATTCATTGAATCCGGGGCTTACTTTCATCCACGGTATCGTCTCCCAAAAGCTCCCTTACCATGGGAACCTTAGACGTTTACACTGTTGTAATCACCTTGCCGGCACTAAACGCGTGCTTTGCCAACTGGCAAGCAAATAGACCCGTTCCGCCCACTACTGTATGGTTAACGACACTCAACGATTAAGTTACTTGATTGACGTACAGTCAGCAGGGACAAGTAAAGTTTTCCCCCGAAGATCACCATTATAACGTCGGAGTGCTTGTAGGGTCATTGCCGCCAATGGTACGGATGCAGCATCCACAAATGAAAGGGAAGAGGGTTTCAGAGCAATATACTTCTCTGGACATTTCACGAACTCGCTGCATGAGCCTGGTCATCATGAGTTAGATACAGCCATAATGGTACGGGTTTAAAAAGGGACCGCATGCCTCGAGAGGCTTCTGGAAGCCGGGTGTTTACCTCGTCGCCAACCTTTAGATGACTTACGCTGGCGCCGACCTCTGCCACGATACCAGCACAATCATAGCCGACCTTATAAGGAAAGCTGGTTGATCTGATCAGTATCATTGTTACAAAGTGTGTCTTTGCTACGACCTAGCTCACTCGTCTCTGGTCGCTTTTTTCAGCATGCCGCTCGCCTTTTTAACATCGATGGGATTAATGCTTGCAGCGTGGACCTTAATGATCACATCATTGCTGTCTTCGATCACCGGCTTTGGGAATTCCGAAACTTGGTACCCAGAGGGAAGCGAGTATGATTAAATATTTAGAGAAAACATTTTATACCGAAGACTTTGTGTTATTGAAAAAGCTGTCACTCAAAAACAGAGCTGAGAACATACAAATGACTTCAGGCGGATAATCTCGCCACTGCGGGTGGTGGGTCCAGTCTAGGGAGGCACATGGAGCAACAGACTATCCGATACGTTAAAATGTGGTTGTACTCCGTCCGCTGAACTCAATATTTTCCCATGTCTCGAATACCACTTTCGTTCCCAAGTGCACAAGGTGTTTACCTCAGTAAAAGATGCAGGTTATATCAGAATGTCTACCAATATACGCCGGCGGTGCTAGCTTTCCAGACAACAGTATCCACTTCATACTTTCCGTTTTGGGGATTGAAATTCAATGCTACCTACGACGTAGACTCTAACCGGGGTTGTCTTCCAAAACGATGCCATTGGATTTGTTCGCATCCTACATCAATCTACGCTTCCTAGGCCCAGTATGGCTCTCAGTCCTTTTGAGGTGGAACCGTTGTACCCCATAACGGCCATTGGTCGCATTGGAGCCAAGCATGATCTTCGAGACTGGTTCGTCAGGAATATCAAAAACGGCTAGCTTACGTCGGTTTCAGAGGTAAATACCTTACTAAGGGCTGGAGTTAGAAATTCCTAACGGTTGGACTTAACTGCGTTCTGGTCTCAGAGTGAGCCTATTTGAGTGCAACAACGCGTCTTGTCACCTAACCAGAGTAGGGTTTGAAAAAGTCCGATCTGGCTCAGTTCGTCAAGAGGGGAAAGGAGCTGTGTTTTCAGGAGTGTCAGTGCGGAAAATATTTTTGGTCAGATATTTCTGCGCTTATGTTTTAATTCAGACCTTACCCATGGCTCAATAACGTGTCTTGTTTCTTATGGACAGCCTGCTGGCCGCTACTACAGATGCTCCAAAAACATGAAGGAATTGCAGCAAGTGCTTGGTGGTCACATAAACATATATGGCTCAATTAACGTCCTCTGGTTAGTAAGAACCTCTCTATTGTCTTAGTTGGAAATTATTACTAGGCCCCATTGGTTTGAAATGAAGATAAGAACGTAGATACCTGTTCTTTAGTTCTGGGACAAAACATCGGTTAGAAACTTATAAGCTTCAGTTTTTCCGTTGACTTGTGTATTAACCGGCTGGTTTTTCTAGCTTCCAGAGATATAGTTGGTCTTCTTCATACACTATTTCCTTAAATAGCTGGAAACCGCATTTTGTTAATACTCGACCAGAACGCAAGTTGGCCTTTTCACAGATGGCAAAGACTTTTTCGGCCTCTTCATCCACTTTATCTATCTGCTCACCAGCTTCTGCAGGATCCTGTCTCTGCTGACGAGGCATATCCCACCACATTTTCAACAACCCATCTAAGGCTTCTGTTGCATACCCCTTGCCCCAATAATCAGGGTGTATGGAATACCCTATCTCCGGGCTGGGATAGACTTGGTTGATACTGATGTAGCCGATGACCTTGCTATCAACGGTTGCTCGTTGAGTATTATTATCAGATGCTCCATTTTCAATGACCACATAAGTGAAGTGGCGGCCGATTATACTTTTTGGCCCCTCTGTAAATGTTTTCGTCTCCATCCACTCGCGCGTCTCTTGAACAGATTGGTGCGGCGTTTTAGGATAGCTGTATGATAAGCCACGTGATCATTGACAGGCTCTGCAAGGGATTGATTACATACTTGCTCATAGCAACTTCGAATCTTGAGCGGATAGCAAACAGATCCTCTGCATCAGATGCGGCGAGGGGTCGAAGAAGCAGTCTATATGTGGGAAGCGGTGGGAGGCATTCTGGGATATGTACTAGGATATCCTGCTGAGGTAGAAGATCCATAACTAGTACCTGGCTTTGGAGGTAAAGTCGCCTGTATTCTGTGTAAAAGTAGCGATGATAGCGGTGATGATACATATTTTATTTTGCCGGTGGGGGCAGAAAGGCTAGGCCAAACTCGGATCCCGACAAAAGTGGGCGGGGACCCAGCTGTGACATGATTTAGTAATAAGTTCATAATCGTATGGGCATAGTTGGGGGGAAAACACTCTGCATGCCCTAGGAAAATATAAAGGAGATTTGGAAAGGCTGCGCTTCTGCTAAAGGTTAGGCCTGACTAATCCGCGTAAGTTTTATCAACAATAACTCCCCAATTGGTTTTAGTATCTTATATTCACTCATACAGAAGATGCGGATTCAGAACGTTGAAACCCGGTGGTTCTCAAGTACAAGAATACAAGGAGGCTTCAAAGTGAGCAGTAAATATTATTTTGTTAGTTGCACACAATGACCCTACCCTTGAATGTATATGGCTCTATATCTTCATCACACGCACGCACACAACACGTAATAATCTGGTATTCTCCTTATCATACCGATAAGATGGGTTTAGGGCCTTTCTTTGACACGCTTAAGTCCGAGGAGAGTTCCTTACTCTGTGCATTGGATGGTGTTGCATGTTTCGATTACAAGGGCAGCAAGGTCGTGCATTGTGTGGATACGGCCATTTCTCACAGATGTACGTTATGTAATTTCGAAGAGATAAGGGAGTCATCAGTTAGGATATATACTCTAGAAGTGAACAGTTGCTTAACCAATTCCCTCGCCTAATGGTACTTTGAAAGATTCAAAGCTGGGGTTACAAGCGCGATAATTCATACAGGAAAGTGCTAAGAACGGGCAGGCTACATCCCTGGCCGCGGGAACACGGGTGTTGTACTCAGTTGCTCGAATCCACCCATTGTACCTTGTTGGCCGCTAACCTGCCACCCTTGACCGGTTTGCTGGTTCACAAACATACTTTGCCGGAAAGGATTCGTGCTTCCGGTTGGGTTTGGTCGGAGAGGGGCGGCCACCGGAGGCTGCAGTCCTTGTATCTGCTGTGGAGGCACAGAGGAACTGCGCGCAAACGGGTTGGTCCCGGTTCGTTGCGGCTGTAGTGGCTGGGTCGCCACTGGGGGTTGCTGCTGGGTCTGTGACACGCCCGCTTGATAGTCAGGGTTCGCCATTGACAGCCGTCGAGCGAATGGATTCGTATTTTGGCGGCTCAGGGGTGACGCCGGCGTACCCGATCCTGTTGGCGTACTCACTAACATAGACTGCCGGAATGGATTTGTGGTCTGTTGTTGTTGTTGCTGGCTCTGCTGCGGAACGGCCAGTGTTGACTGCTGCTGCTGTTGTTGCTGGCTCTGCTGCGGAACGGCCAGTGTTGACTGCTGCTGCTGTTGTTGCTGTTGGAACGGCGCCACATTGTTTTGCGGAATGGGAGGGAGGTTAGACTGGAATCCATATGCTTGTGGCTGCACCGAATAGCCGCCAAATCCGGCGCCTGTGGGGGTTGGTTGAAGAGGCTGCGGGGCTTGCGGTTGTCCAAACGGATTTTGACTAAATCCAGTTTGCTGAGGTTGCTGTGGCTGGAATCCAGTTTGCTGTGCGTATAATCCAGGCTGTTGCGTTTGAAAGCCACTTTGCTGGAATTGTATCGTCTGTTGCTGAGGTTGCGGGACGTAGTTCTGCTGGGACGCAGGTTCGATTGAGTCAAAGAAATCAATCAAGTCTGAGGGATTCTTCGATGGAAGGTTGGCCTGAGGCTGAGTCGAAGGATTAGGATAGTTGGCAGATCTGCTCGTCGTCGGTCGAGTTGCGGATGGGGCAGCATGTTCAAAATTCCCGTTCTTAATCCCTTTTCGGGAAAGATACTCTCTTCGACGTAGGTCGAAATCGGGATCGTTGAGGTCGTCCTCCAGAAGCCGTGTCAGATCGGTAGAGGCGTGTTTCAGCTTTGGGATTTCTAATCGCGTCGCGGATTGAAAATGCCTTGCAACGCCGAGGAATTTCACAACTTCCTCTGTCTGTGCTGTGAACGTTTTGTATATCTCCAGGGCTCTTTCACTGTCAATCCGAGACATTTCAAAGTAATGTTCTAAACCCATCAATATGCATCACAATGGATCTGGTCGCAAGACGTACCAAGAACATTGATGGTCCCCTCGTTCATAACAGAATAGAGAGTGAGAAGATCTAAGGTGAGAAGTCGGAATGCCGTTAAGGTGATCTCGTTTTCAGCCTCATCGGACAATAACTGAGTTGTCAACATAGTCCCAAAGATAGCGGTAGGCTTAAAGACCTACATCACATCGGAGAAGCGCACGAATCTGTTTCTGGACAATCTCTGTTTCTCTGAGAAGTCCCTTTTCCACAGTAAGTCTCCTCATTCGCCCTTGCCCGCTCCGCACATAATCTGTCTTTGTGGCGTCGAATGCTTTTGCGCGGGCGACTAGGTAATCCGAATACCTTCGGATGTTGTGCCCTTGCGTTTGTACTGCCGACTGTTAGCAACATCGTTGACAGTGTCTGCAAGTCCCACCTTCAGAATATCCACTAATTGCTATCTTCCTTGGATTTTCGGCCATATACTGTAACGTGGCGTCCAATTGACCCTCCCGAATCATAATATGTAGGACAATAAGGGCCTTGAATACCACAGTCCATGTCGAATCGCGAAGACGAAGATGTAGTGTGCGGAATATTTCTGCGACGCCAGCTTCTCCGGTGTGGGTTGCTACAAGGATGTGTTCGATGTATTTCGATTTGGGGGGTGCGAGCTGCGAGTTACAATATTAGCAAATTCATAAGGCAAAACAGGATTTATACCCACTTTGATTTTCGTCGCCCCCTTCACTGACTTTTCGAAATTACCAGACATTGTCGAGGGATACCACGGCTGATCCGGAGCTATATCCTCAATAGTCCGGGTTTGGGAAGAGTCGGTTTGGCAAGATCCCCTTTGCGTGTTGCTCGGTATTTGCTAACCACTGACTGGAAGGTTTTAATCTGGGGTATCTAGTGAGGCAGATAGACAGAGGTGTTGGCGTTTGCTGGGTGTAATCGAGGTATAGCTTGCTCGATAGGCCTAACCTTGGGGAGTGAGAAGCTGGAATGCCGTTATGATCTCATTATCAAGTAGCTGGATAGGTAGATCTTGTGTAAGAGTTGCCTATCTCAATACACTGCTGTGGAAAGCATGCAGTAATAATTGCCTGAACGTCAAGCTGCTTGACTGTCGGCATTTGCGCCGGTGATAATGCCAGATGTTGAGGAGGGAGTCGCGTTAGGAGTAACGTCGCGCTAATCTCGCATATCACGTGCGGTCACGTGTCTGGGACAGCCTCGAGCACGTGTGAGATAGCCTCCATTACTGCTTTAGGTAAATGAGCCGCCGCGCGCTGTGGTGTTAATCCAGCCTCAGATGCTAATCAACGGTTCTTGGCCATGTTTGACGATGTTTGATTGATAATTGGTAGGTTTTAATGATACAAATCCAACGAACCTTAAGAATAAGACGCTTACAAGCTCCTGAATCAGAATGAGGAGGCCATCACAGGAACATCTCCACCATGCAGTGTTTACTTCATTTTCCGTGACGACTTGTAGTGACACAGTAAATAATCACTAATATCATTGTTGACTGCGAGCTAATCATCAATATATGGCAATATAGCATCATATTACTCCGTACTCAAGGATGATCAATGTTCCGATGCCGACAACGGCCCGCAAAAAAAACTCCCCCACAATATCTTCTTTCACTCCATCAGAACGACTTCCGAATATATTCAGTTAGTACTGGGTTTCGCAATTCTGCAGTATTCGCTATGATCAAACTTTCACAAGCTAGCTGCTTGACAATTAACTTGCACACTCTGGCCAGTTCGTGATTCAAATGCCCCGACAATATATACACATTTTCCGGATATAAGATTTGCACGTCAAATTAAGCCTTCAGTAATAATGGCACCAAATGACCAATGTCTCCTACCAGCTGATATTATGGAGCTTCAGCTCGCCACCCTTGATCTCCTGGTCTCCATGTTCCCCTCTCCAGAAGAGCTCGAAGTCCCATCATCGACCACCGAGTGCATGGAAAAGCTTAGGGACTGGTGTCAGGAACCCTCTCTGCCGCCTTTGGGAATCCCTCCCAGTATTCTCCTCTCTGTGCATCTACCCATCGCGGAGGAGGATAAGACGATCCAGATCAACATCTCCATTCCCCTGTATTCTGAGGATCCAGACATGGAGCAGCCGCCGCCGTGGTCCTATTCCTTGCGGCAACCTGATTGGCTTTCGAGGGCCGAGGTGGCCCGATTAGGTGCCGAAATGCCTTCTGATGATGTCTTTGAGGCTTTTAAATACATCCAAACCGAGGCAGTTGAATACCTGAAAGCTCAGCCACCTCCAACTCCCAACCAAATGGCTAATCAGCATGGTCCATTAGTCAGGGTCTGGTTCTATTTCCCATCTCTATCTACTCGTGGGAAACGGGACGACTTGGTTGACTATGCCCCCGGGTACGGGCTGACTGGCTTTGTGTTGGCAGGGAAACCTGGCCTACTTTGCCTTGAAGGGAGCTCAGAGAATATCGATGATTACATGCGATTCATCAAGACTCATTCGTGGGGGGATATCCCGAGTCATCAGAAAAAAGTCAGTGAGCGATATAGGGAAACTGATGCGGTTGAGAGAGCCTTTATGGACATGTCAGAGATCACAGACTCGCTTGGGGAGCGAAGTGGGCAGCGGGCGAATCGGGGCGATATGCAAGCCTTGGAAGTATGGCTCCGGAACCGAGGATTGCAAGAAGCGTTTGGAAAGGTGATCTTCTAAGCGCTTTATGTGAATGAAGCTAAAGGCTTCTGACCCTGAGGTGGGTTATCGAAAAGAGATTCCTCGGTGATCGAATCTTGAAACCAGAACAAATAGTCTATCTATTTCTCGAAGAGGTCTTGGAAAAGCCATATTCACATCCCTCCAAAGATCTATATTAGTAAATCTAATATGCTGTCTAGCACATCCATGGCCAAATTTATCATCATCTCTATCGCTCCTACGCTTTCACAACAGGTCATAATATTTCGTAATATCTCCAAATTAGACCCAGAATCCTTGGTCTTCGCATTTTATGGCCAGTTTTAAGGGTCCAAAGATACAACTTGAGCATCTCGATTAGATAAACTGAAATGAAACTAAGTGTCTTTGCATTCGCACAACAGGATAGGGAAAACCTAGCAGTTTTCTTGCTACTAGGGAAAAACCTATCCTAAGACCATAACTCCCCGTTCCAAAAGTAAACTCTAGCCAGCTACTTAATACCATGTACATTGCATCATCAAACCCAGGCCTTAGTCCTTGCGGCACTATCAATGAATATGTTAGCTAACTACACTGTCATGTAAGTAGGGGTGACATCACTTACCCGTCCTTCTCCGGTCTTGCTCTCATTTGGGTACACACAGGTCATGAAGGGGCAGCATGGATTGACAGCATCGCATTGTTCTCCAACAAGGCTGCAGGGTAAATGGTCCGTACTAGGTTTAGCAGCCATAGCAGTCACGGCAACAACGAGAAGTGTATAGAGTAGCTTCATTGTGTGTCTGCTACTTGGTGTTGGAAGACTGGTGAGAATAGAAATGTATCAAGTGACAGTTATTGTGATTGATAATACTCTATCAACCTCCCTGTCGTATAACGGAATCTTTATACCTTGGGCTGGGGTCTCCGGATCATCTCCTTAACGGTCCGTGTAACTCGCATCGACGCGCTGCATCCATACAACAACATTCCTAAAGCTCACATTGGGACATGCCAAATGTTACATTTATGCAAGGAGCATATAAAGAGAGCTGGAGGAGGAAATGTCACGGCCAAGCTATTCATAACTTGGTCACCCTGGGAGCTTGCTGATCTGTTTTCTGCAACCCATACAAGCTTACTCATCGACAACCATGGCTTCCTATACATACAGCTAATCGTAGAACATTCTTAGGACTCTCCATGTCCATATTGTCCCAACAGGCAGTGTGCCCGAACGTGAGATGAGCCGTCTTTCCATAGAATGCTTCGGGATTGCCTGTTATTTTACTCTTCTCATAGCAGGCACAGATACAGTAACAATCTACTTGGCTTATATTGGCGTTGTAAAAATGTACGAAGATCCTACTTTAAAGAAGTCAAGATCTGCAATTCAGCTATACAAAACAATTGGTCCTTCCATTCAATACCTTGGCCAGGTATGATCAGTTCCTTGGTATTATATGCATATCTTTGCTTATCCTGATAGCACCAAGCTCTAGGGGGAATTCTAACATTCCTTATGCCTATATCTTCATTCTTACGGCTTACGGGATATGCCTCCCAGTCACCGAGGGTCTCAGACTATCATTCGGTCATTCATCCATTCTTTCATCACAGACCTTCCTTGGCTGTGGGAAGCTATACCGCTCCTATCTAAGCCTAATAGATTCATCAATTACACATTTGTACGGCTCGTGTATCTCACCTAGCTAATACCAGTACTAGTAGACAGGATGGGAAGGCCCGATTATTGCGTGGGCTACTCAGATAACAAATCATCCATTCCAGAGGAAAGATTGTATTATATAGCGAATAGCTGGAGAATATACTTGAGTAAATGAGGCCGATAGCTCAGGTAGCTTTTCTGTGCTCTGGGCCTCGTGTCGGTAAGGGCAAAGGGTAGTTCAGCACAGAAGTGTGGTTGGCGCTTACTCACATCTCAGGCTTTTATAAGTGGCAAGTTTAAATAACCACCTCACAGACAGGCAGAAATACAGGCGTTAGTGAGCATGACGGTTGGAGCCAGAGATTTGAGACGACCATCCTGCTGGTTAGTCTATATCGAACCGTGTTGCTTTTATTTTCCCTCCATAAAAGTAAATCCGACGACCTACCTATCTCTAAGTCAGACGATCTTGTGGCAAACAATGCCTAGATTAATTTATACAGACAGCCTGGGATCTCTCTTCTTATACTAGTAGCGCCCAGTGTCCAAGTTGGAGCTATACTGTGGCCCCCTGTCTCTCTCATCGATATATTTCTAGGGTCGGCATTTTGTAATGATGTCTACTAATATAATATCTACTGGACTTTCTCGACGTGCCTGATAGCCATCTTATGCGTTTGCAATAATTGGAGTATCCCCCAATTTGTTCAGGCCATATTCATTGAGGTACTACTAGTATATATACGATGAAACCAAGGTAGCACGACAAGTCTCTTCCATTAGCCAATGTTGCTTTTAATTATAAAAAAAATCAATTTCAGCATATTTATAAGCCTGCATTTTACGTGGATTCAAAGAGTAGATGCAGAAAGATGGCTAAACACAGAGCCTCTTGTACATATTCCATGTCACATGACTTCGCGATCATCACGCGTCTGCAGTCCCGACGATCCAAGATACTATCTCCAAGCACCCCCAACAGACGCCCATGGATCCCATAATACATGAATTGAACTCTGCTCAAAGAGCAGCTGTCGTCTCTCCGGCTCCAGTTCTTCAGATTCTCGCTCCCCCCGGCTCTGGAAAGACTAAGACATTGACAGCGCGCGTCGCGTATCTGCTGTCGCATCATGGGTATCAGCCACAGGATGTAATTTGTTGCACCTTTACAATCAAGGCTAGTCGGGAGATGCGTGAGCGTCTGGCCAAGCTAGTGGGCGATGAAGTACAATCAAGATTGATTTTGGGCACGTTCCACTCGATTTGCCGGCGGTATCTGGTAAATTACGGGTACCTAATTGGGTTGCGACGAGGATTTGGGATTGCAGATTCCAGCGATAGCTTGGCCATCATCAAGGTTTGTGTACAGCTTTCTTAACGAGGCAAAGCTAACCGACTTATAGAGAATCGTGAAACGCCTACAGGTGACTATCCTCCCGAACATCGCGCGTGCGCGCATATCGTACCAGAAAGCACACGGTATATCTCCAGACGATGTGGCCGAAAGGTACACGAGCAAATCATCGAAGACACAAGAACATCGCGAGTTCCTTCTGGTATATCGAGAGTATCAGTCCCACCTAGCGGCATCGCACCTGCTCGACTACGACGACCTCCTGGTGCGGTGTGCGGAGTTGCTTCGTCGTCACCCAGCCTGTGTCTCGAACGTGCAGGCCGTACTGGTGGACGAGTTTCAGGACACGAATCACATACAGTATGAGTTGATGAACCTATTCGCATCACAGAACCAACGCATCACTGTCGTCGGTGACCCCGACCAGAGTATCTATGGGTTTAGGTCAGCAGAGGTTAAAAACCTTGTGCGCATGCAGCAATTATACCGAAATACCGATATCGTTCTACTTGAGGACAACTATCGCTCTTCTGCGTCTATCCTGAGCTCTGCCCAGGATGTCATCGAGCAGGACACAGCACGACCAGCGAAAAAACTACAGGCCACCCATAGTGTCGGTACGATGCCTGTACTGCGCAAGTTGCCGACCGCCGAGGCGGAGGCACAGTGGATTGTGCTTGAGATCAAACGATGCATGGCTATAACTGGAGAGCTGTTGGGCTACTCCGACTTTGCGATTCTGTTGCGCTCTGCGTCTCTCTCCCGCCCGATTGAGTCCGAGATGGGGAAGCAGGGGATTCCATATAAGATGGTGGGAGGATTAAGATTCTTCGATCGCGTGGAGATCAAGCTACTCTTGGACTACTTGAGGGTGATCGGCCAGCCCAGAAACACTGATGCGTTGCTACGCATCATCAATGTCCCGTCCCGGAAGATTGGCGAGGAGACAATCCGGATTTTGATTAACGGTGCAGAAAAAATCAAGAAGCCCCTCTGGGATTTCATTAAAGACGTCGCCCAAGGTCGCAAGTCAACCGACAAGATCCTCTCGAAGCCGGCCAACCATGGGCTTTGCACATTTGTTGGGCTGATTGAATCATCCAGGCGAAAGCTTCAAGAATGCACTGACCACTCGGCACCACGGAAGCTCCTTGACTACGTGATTAAGAGACTCTCGTTTCGGGAATATCTCACAATGACTTACGGGACAAATGAAGAAAATCGCTGGGCCAATGTTGAAGAATTACTGGGGCAGGCGGACGACACGATCACGAACGATATTAAAGAGGAAAGCCTGCCAGAGATTAAAGGTCTCTTGCAACAAGAAGCACATGCTGGTGAGGAAGCTCTTTCTCGCTTCCTAGCCAACGTGGCACTGTCCACTGAGGTCCAGCAACAAGAGGGCGAGGAACCCCAAAAAGGAAAAGTAACTATCTCCACCATCCATGCGGCGAAGGGCTTGGAGTGGCCCGTTGTATTTGTTCCAGCGGTGTACGACGGCATCATTCCGCACTCGCGAGCAGACGACTCGGATGAAGAAAGACGGCTGCTCTACGTAGCAATGACCCGAGCCCAGGCGCTGCTCTATCTCAGTTACCCCCTTGAGCAGGCTCGTAGTGGCGAACAGACAAGTGTATCGGGATTTCTGCCCGAAAGAATTGTTGAGCAACGATTCCGCTGCATCGGGCCAAGTCTGAAGGAGCAGACAGTCTACGGCATCGCTGATATCCTCCGCCGACCACGGCCGTCCCCCGAAGCGATGCGCGACGGACAGGTCTCCGTCATTTCAACCCTTGACGATCAATGGACGCCCGAGGGCTGGGAGGTGGCAGATGCCGTGAAGACACGGGACGGAGTGAGGGCTATGGAGGAACCATATCCAAAGCGGCGCCGGCATGGTCACGAAAATTGGACAACTTCATCTGAGTATATCACCAGAGTCTCCACTTTATCCGCGCCCACCACCATGTCCTCATTCGGGTTCTCGACAGCCAGGGAGTATGTCACAGCCAGTGCCGCCACCACCTTGACAGCAACCAGCAATTCCGACCAGCAGGGCAAGATCTCTAACTTAGAGGCAACTGGTCAAAGATCCAAAGCAGGGTCACAAAGGAGCATATCTGGCTTTTTCGGCTCTCGTGCGAACTCCCGCGGATCACCACACCAGACGCAGGGCAGCCAGGGAACATCCGCAACACAACTACTATCCAGTCGTAACCCAGCCTTCAAAAGCGCTATGCCTATCAACTTCTCAAGTCATCGCCCTCAGGTACACGGCCCAGTTCGTCCCACTCTCGAGCCTTCAGACCCCAACCGGTACACGTGGATGGGAACAGTATCGACAACAGAGGCGGGTAATATGAAGCCGAAGACCAATCTGCACGGCGATGGCCCGGAGAACAGAGAATCGCGTGACAGTGCAGGTAAGTCTCGAGAAGAGTGGGGAGACAGCGAGATTAAAAGGTCTGAAGGGTTGTTCGGAGGTGTGCGGCCGGCCGCCACGTATCATACAACTACGATGACGATGGTGCAAGGAGCAGGATCAGGGCCAATGCGACGGACGTTGGGGATTCGCCGGAGTATGAATGGGTGGGAAGAGCGGATGAAGCGAGCGAATAATTCATCTTTGCGGTAAGATAGATAGCCGGTGGAATCAGTCACGAGACTGGTAGTAGAAATGTACTTGGTATGTTATGGTGCATGATGTGCACGCCGTATACGGAGGTAGTAGTGTTTAGGTAGTTCCAGCAAGCCTTAATGACTAATCCGAAAGCCGGGTTATGTAAGTGAAGCAACCAACTAAACTAACTAGTATTTCGACCCGCCAGTCCACCTGGCACCAAATAATAGGACCTCGTTCCTCTCCAATAGATTTGGTAGGTCCATCAATCATGCATACTATTCTCAAGAACTGGGCCTCCCCACAGCGGTTATCCCCAACAGAGAAAGACCCCCATGGATGCTATCATTCTAGCGGTGAATTACCGCTGGTCCAGATCACCTGATGTGTCTCCATCACGGGGCCAGCAGGAGGTCGGGAGGCACGCAGTAGGACAGATGAAGAGAAAAACGGGGTTAGTCATGTACCAAGTAGGCATGGTACTATTGAAGTGGAGCTCCCCATGTCTGTATCATTGGCGAAGGAACGCGGCGCGATACCTAGAGAAGCTAGAAGACCACATAGCCCATACTATTTGCTGCGGTCTCTGGCGCCTGGATAGGGAAGGTTGATGTACAGGAAGTAGGGGTCGAGCATCGACGTGCTTTGCGGACTTCCCCGTGCCGGCCGATTCTCTCGCCTCGCCTTGAGAAGGGATGGACCCATCCTCCATGCTATACGTAATGCCATAATGATTTGCGGTAGGAGACGGGTGGCATTCTGACTAAAGGGTCTAGACTGGATTGACTTGACCCAAGGACAGCTCATTCCCAGTTGCAGGAAATGATAATGTCCCTCAGAATAAGCAGCTAGTTATGGACCCATGGGTTGACTCAGGTACCGCGGCAGCAATCCAGGGCCAAGGTTCCCATCTGACGGTCATTATCATTTGTCTAGTATGGCGGGTACATACAACGTACACCGTACAATCAAGGGAGACCAGCTTTAGGGAGTTTATCTTTTCAGAAGAACAAAACTCATCGTCCCAATCGTACTTACTTGTCTGCATTTCAGCGAATCTGGTAATCCCACAGTATTGGGGCCAACATCACCTATAAATAGGTGAGGGATTGACGTGTAATGTGTATGGGAGTGTCAGTTTTACGGTATCTTACAGCGATCCGACCAATCATCATTTCCAGGGGCAGTGTCTGTCGTGTCACAGGCCGTCCACCATTCCATCAGTTGGTAGAGCACGGCTGTTGGGGTGAAACCAGGGTAAAAACGCCTTCAGGGGATGCTTTTGGAATCCATCGAGAGGCGATTGATCAGTAATTCCACCCTGGTCATCAGCATCTCATTCAGCCACTTCACCAGGGCGCCTCACCCTCCTCCTTCGAAACCAGGCACGGCCGCTGTGGCTGTTCTGGTAGCCTGGGTGAAAAGGCTGATTCTTGTATCCGTAGGCAACATTGGCCATCCCGAATCCGGATCATTTTGAGGGAAACCGAATCTACGATAATCACTCATCCCTCCGGGCATCCATCCATCAGCCATGCTCGGGGCCCTTCTGGGCCATCCGGTTTGCCGCCTCGTCTTTTTGGCTTTGGCCCTTTTGCCCCTGGCAGCGGTGGAGCAGGCGACCTGCCCCAGGGCTTCGATAAGAATTCCAGATTCCATTGCTATTATTGTTTTGGTCCGGAATGGCTCAATGACGTTCATCGCTTCCTCGTTGGGTGATGCTATGAGGTTTGTAGGCAGAAACTAGACGCATTCGATGTACAGATACCGTTCAGTACCTCTGCAAGATGACTGATCTCCCCATGGCTAAATTGGTTTTATCTCGATTGGGCTGGATCGATGTGTATTTTTATTTTATTTTATTCCCAGGTCTTCCAATGCTAACCTAAAATATTTTGGGATTTCCTCATGGTTCCTCGTTGGCTTTCCCCATATTCCACCCAGCATACAAATACTTCCTCCTCGTCCATCCCCTTCCCCCATGGATCGTTAAATCCAACAAGCATCTTGCCATCGGTCTAACATCTCGAATTCTATCTTGCCTCTTGTTTCTGTGACATTTTCCGTATCATCTGTTTCGCCCTCTTTTTTCGTGCTATACCCCCTCCAAATCTATCATTTCGCCTTGCTCCGCCACCGACAGTCCGCCGCCGCCCTACTACTTACTACTATCCCTCCCATATTGATATACTTCTCGACCACACTGTTCACACCTCCACTTCACCTCTCCAATTTACCAGATCCTAAGCAAAATGCCCCACAAGATCAACGACTCAAATTCCACGCTGGCCAGTACTGGCAGTAGTAATGACCAAGTCGTCATCCCTGACATCCGAGGAGGTATGTACATTCCGGGGGCCTTTCCAAACCCTCTCTCCCGTTTTGGGGGTTCCGCTCACTAAGTGGTGAACATTCGTAGGCTCCAATGCCATTCCACGTCGGACGCAACCTCCCGTCGTCGTGCACAACCAAGGGGGTCAAATCTACGACGAAACGCGCCCCGCGGATTGGGACAAGCAGCGGTGGAAGTAGACCGACCTGCTTGCAGACCGCTTCCTTGGTGCAGGAATCTATCAACGCGATTGAGCCCATTTCATTCGCACATGGGGTGTAAAGCTGCCGGCAGCCAAACAGCTCAGTGCATAAGTCCGATTGAGACGATTGACGATTCCATTATCCGCGCGGCTTCTGCGTCCAAAAGTGAGGCGGTTGATCGACATCGATCAGTCATCTTTCCCCTTTCGTCCTCCATGGATTTATTTTCTCGTCTCTCACGATTGATTACTCATGATCTACCGCGTCCGCTCTCCCCAGTTATCGAATGGGGACTATTGGCCGGCTTCCCTACTTGTACATTATTTATGTTCATGATGTTGATGACCTTGGTTCGCTCTTTGTTACCTTTGCTCTCCTTTTTTTTTTTTTATTTACGCCTTCCCTTTTCTATCTGTATTTCTACGAGACTGCGCTTTTCCACTCCTCGAGGCACACGTGTTGCGTTCCTTCAATGTCGCCCATCCAATTGCCCAGAACTCACAGACTCGGAAGGACAGACACAGGATGGATACACACAACCCTTGCATATCCCGCCTCTACCAGAGCAGTTAGTGCAATCCTCTTCTGCACGGTAGGCGGTCGGTCGGATCGATCGGCGAGGGCCCTGGCGACCTGGAGTCGCACTTGACTCGCTTTTAGTCTTTTCTTACTTACCCTCCCATGTATATACCAGAACTCTACTTGCATCTTGGGGATTTATCTATTTATTGGTTTCGCATAGCGTGTTCTTGGGTTGCTGAAGAATCTCCCCTTTTTGGGTCCTACGCCCCTCTGATGCTTTGATCTCGCTAAGATCATACTGTTGCTCCTAGAAGATGGGTTGGTCCCAGGGTTCAGCTACCAGGTGCAGCCGAAGGTACAATTTGGCACCACTCATTGTCGTCGCAATAGATTATTGCATCTCTTTTCTATTTGGAATGTGTCTAAATTCCCTTGGCACCGTGTACGATAACTATTAACCCATCGAAGTCTGGATTCCATCTATTTTTACTATATACCCAGTCAGGAATACATACGGAATCTAAAACGGAACTCGGTTCTGCCCAAATGGTGATGGGCCAAATCCTCGACAGAACGTTCATGTACTCCGCGCTATGCATGCTGTGTTGTCAATCTCCTATTCAGCTACTTCAGGGAGAAGGCTGAGTTGGCAGGCATTTTCTCTCCCTCGTTTAGATTATGCCGCTTCAGCAGTGGCCATCTCACACGTACATATTCAATTACTTGCTATGGATTCCCGGATGGATAGGCAGGTAGGTACCTGGTAGCCTTACTTCATGCATATCCGTCTCAGGCTCGCATTTACGTAGTACCGTCGAAGTCCGAAAGATCTAGTATACCTAGTCTTCTTTCACCATCTGTCCTCATGCAGTCTCTACCCTAAGGGTATCTCTCAAAACGAATATAAAGACGCAACAAGTCAAGCACAGGCTCCAAGGAAAATCTGGGATGGATAGGAGAAGGTAAAAAAAGAAAGGGCTGTCTAAAGAGCTTTTCTCAAAAAATGCATCTTCAATTTCATCCCCCGATTCGAGTGATGTTGTTCTCTCTTCTCCAATCTCATTAAATAACAAAGCCATGCTCAACATTTTTTTTTCCTTCTTTTTTCTTTCTTGTTCCTTCTGGGATGTGTGGTTTTTTTGGAATATTTTGCTGTCAGGTCTTTTTTGATTTTTTTGGAGGGACCTCTCTCCATCAGCCGAAAATTCTCGAGACGCATGAGCGGCCTTGATGGCAACCGCTGCATAAGGTCGTTTAATGCACAAGGAGGCGAGAGGTTAGGCCACGTTAATATCTGTGAAGTGTCCAAGGGGTTAGGGTGGGGGTAGGGGGAATGCAGGGGGGATCGATTGATAAATAGGTGTCAAGGGGTGGTGGTAACAAGTCTCAACCCCAGTGTAAGCAACCAGCTGGGGATGAGCAATTAGGGCCGCTAAAAAGAAAAGAAAAACTTGCAATTCCACACATGGCTTTGAACAAAGACAGCAAAAAGAATTTGTGGACAGAGAAATGCAATTTAATGTTCGAACGGCTCGCGCTTGCAATGCTAGATATACGAAGAGAAAAGGCTTAAATGCAACTTGGTAAACCAATGTATGATGTTGGGGTAACAAAAAGGGTATGCAATTTTCAAGGGGAATAGAACAAAAGGAAATGTGAAATCAGTCCTGTCCATATAGACAATTGGAGTCCAACGAATTACTCGATGGTCCGCCAGTTATGAGGCCGAGAAGATGGTTCGCACCTCGTCTCGCCACGGGCCTCAGAGGCGTGATGATGGGTACGTGCAAGGTGACATGGTAGGTCGAACTCAGTAGCCGGGGCCAAATGACATTTGAGGCTCAAGGTACTGCTGTTGGGAGTATGGTATCTCCGCATGGTACGACTGCGCTGTCATGTAGGGCATACTGGGCTGAGGTGTGGGAGATGGCGAACAGGCACTAGGCCCAACAACAACACCGTTGGCGAAAGCATCATTCTCAGGCGTGATGGGAGGCGTGATATACCCATGAGGCATGTTGGAGAGATGAGATGCTTTCTGCGGTGTGGCCAGTCCCACCTCTCCTTCGTAAGGCTTGGATTCTGTTGTTTCAGGAGGGCTCGGCGGGGAGTAGCTGGCAACGGACGCCTGTCGGGCAAGGAACTGTTCCAGAATCTTGGAGACCCGGGAATAGTGAGACGACGAGTACTTCCGGAACAACACTTGGGATGGCTGGTGAAGCTGTTGAGACAGGCCCACAAGCGTCATGGAATCATACTGCGAAGCCCACTCGGTGTGGCGAGGCTGAGGGCGGTTGAGAATGCACCGTGCTAAGGCGAGAGAGGCCTTTGCAAGATCAGACGAGGGCTTGGAAACGAACTCGCGGTGGAACTGTGAGATCTCAGATATGTAGAGGGCCATATGCTCAACCTCAGGGTCGTACGAGGTATCCATGACGGCAACCTGAAGAAAGCTATCGATAGTAGGATGTCCGATGGTCCAGTCCAAGGTTTGCAGCACATGCCATTCCATCTGGACGAACATGTCATCATCATACAGCGAGCAGCACATCGATTTGAGTTCCTTGATGGTGGGCACACGGTCCTTCTTGTCGCCATATTTAGCCGCAATAAGGAGCGCCGCACATCCCACCAGCTGGTAGTGCCTCTTGTAGACGACACGTCGGGAGCAGTATCTATCCAAGAGGTTGATTGTCAAGAACAGTGTGGATGGGAGGAGTTGGAAGGCGGTATGGGCTTCGATCAGGAAGTCCAGAAGGTAAGGACGCATAAACCACTGGATCTCGGTTTGGATATCGATCGATTCAACATCCGGCAGGGTCTCGACCTGAAGAAGGAACATGTTAGCAACGACATTAACTTCTTCAATGGGGGCACGGACATCCATATCCAGCATGTGAGACATTATGTCCTCACGGAACTCATCGCTAGCCACCTTGGACAGTTCCTCGGCGATGGCGTACTGCCTCTCTCGAGCAATCAGTCTGGCATGCTCCTTAGGGTCCATGCGTGGTGCTCGGAAGTCATCATAAGACTCCACGAAGAAAGTATCACACGGCTGATAGCTGGAAACCGGACGCTTGTGGTAGGCCATGGTGTGGGGACTGTGGAATATATCGAACGCAACACAACAATATTATTAGAATGAGTGGCAACGGTGTCTTCAGGAAAACGACGGAATGAAGAGAAGGACAGTCGTCGATTATTAGGGGAGATTAAAGAACGAAATTAGTTGGAAATATTAAGGAACGGGCCAGTACAGATGACGATAGTCTGTATACTGGAGAGAAGGGGAGGTCGCCAGACAACCGGAAGATGAAGCCTTTTGTGGCCGGAGCTGAGGAGAAAGGAGCGTATTAGTATGAGACGATCAAATTAAAGATTAGGATTAATAAGGGTAAAGGATTAGGACTGAAGAGAAAAAGGGAAAGGCTGGTGAGGTAGATATTAAAGCACAAGGGCCCCGGTTGTGAAGGTAAATTAAGAAGAATGCGGAAGAGAGGGGGGGCAGTGGACTCCTGGAGCGACGTGTACTAACCCAGAGAAAAGGCCTTCGGGCAGAGGGCACGATGCAACCCTTACCGTGACGGCGTGTCTGGCATCTAGGCTGGGGCAAGATGCTGGAATGATCTGAAGTTGGACTCTGGAGGATACCAGTCCAAACAGGCAAAGGACGACCTAACGTCTTCACCCTAGGAACCAGTTGCTTCAACTCGGTGGACTCCGGAATGTGGAACGGGGCACAGGCACCGGCCCTATCAAGGGGTAAGGGGATTTCGTCAGGGGGAAAAGATCACGCTGTGCACTAAGAATGGTCGTACCGTACAGTTTGTCCTTTTGGACTGTTTGAATTGGTACACGGCCAAATTGGCGATGCCTCAATCCACCAGATAAGGAGCGAAGGCTGCGTATGCGGCGAAAAAAATGAACTGTCTCCTGGAGGAAAGCAATGAAAAAATGTCAGCCAATTCCATTCTCCACAGTTTCCGTCTTGACTTGTGCACGAGACCCAGTGATGGAGTTGCTGAGGAATCCAGAGAGTTTGTCACGGCTTGGATCGACTGGATGAAGTATGCAGATGGGGGTCTACACATTCTGCCCCCCTCAGGATCAAAAAGCCCGGAAACCCCTTTGCCGGCTGGGAAGGGGTGGAACTTTCATCTGGACATCAACCAGTGCTTTATATATGGAGATTGAAGACATAGGTTGTGCCCAACGCCTTCGCCGGTGTATTCAACTCTTCCGTTCTAGCCATTGCCTCAATCCTGCCACTCTTTTACCATCCGCCGTGTCTGTTCCCTTACTAGCCATGCCAATCGTCCATTCGTCCAAAAGATCAAGAATATCACGGCTTCAGATGCTCGATGGTCTTGCACTGGAAAGGTGCAAATCGGATGTGGTGCACTCGGCAGTCGACGTGGTCGAGTAAGGCAGGCAGGTCATTGGGTCCATTGGAATATCAAGCCGCAGCGAGGTATGAATGTCACGCCAATTGACGCCGGGGAATCTGGGGTTTCGAGGGGATAAAAGGGAAGAAAAGAAATGGTCTTCTCACCTCCCAAAGGATCACAGCAAAAGGTCAATCATGTACACGGAGAACGAGACAGAACGCGAGGCACTGCAAGAAAAAGAAAAGAAAAGAAACAGAAGAAAAGAGAATTAACCCTTCTTGTCGCTCTTCTAACCGGCAGAAGCTGAATCAGGGGACTAAACTGTCGATATCACGGATCGGACACCGGCAGTCAGGTCAGGGGGTCAAGAATTCGGCGTTTGAGTGAACAAACGTCGAAACGTCGAAGCAGGCGCTGACGGACACGGCTCGACTGGAGAACTGGGACAACGGGCAGAAGATGGAAGTCGACAGATATAGAGAATCTTGTCGACAGTCTCCGACGCCTGTGTGAGCCAGTCTCAGATCTCTCCAAGAGGATTGGCGGGAATGGAAGAGAGAAGGGAGGAGAGGGAGGAGGGAGGGGGGTGAGAGGAGGGAGGAAAGGGAGAGGAGGTGAAGATAAAAAGAAAGAGAAAGGAGGAGAGGAAAGTGAGGAGGAATTTCTCTCTCTCTCTCTCTCCAGACGGGTGTAGTAAGAAGAAAAGGGAAAAAAGAAGAATTGAAATAAGACGAGCGATAGACCAGCAAGCGGAGAGTGAGGGTATTGTACGGCGTAACGACGTACGGGGCGTCCACCGTGGACGGTAAGGTAATGTCGGGCGGTATGGTAACTACCGGTAAGCTGAGGTATCATGGACCTGATTTATCTTGGTATTGGATTGGATTAAATAGAGTATCTAGCTAGATGGAATATCTTCACATTTAGTATCGTAGATGTCGACCTCTCCTCTCGACCTACCAGTGTCGTTCGATATTCTACAATCAACTACGGAGCACACTCCCATGAACACACCTCGACACATGTCGAGTCTGAGGAGGTCGGAGATCGGTCAAATTTACTGGTTCACGCAGAAAGTTGGTGGTAATACTTAGGTGCACTCTCCCTTTCCAGAACCTCGCATGCAAATCCCCTTACTGTAACAGGGGAAAGTCAATCCCTTCGTATCAAACCAAGATGGATGTCCGCCCCCCCCGGGGGTCGTTTGGTCGTGATACAGCTACGGGGCGTATCATCGCCTGATGACGGACGGGTACTGCCAGAGATCTCTGGTCATTAACCCGGGCCAGCCTTCATGTATCATATCAGACTTACCTGGTCCCAATTCCCTTCAGAATCGGTTCTCCATGAGGGCGCCAACTTGTTTATCCCCACGGTTCCATGAAAGCAAGGTAGTATCTACCGAACCTAGGGTTCTCGAAAGGCTATTTTGGCCGCGACTGGCCATGGTTGTTCGCTGTACGCCTAGGGATGACTTCTAACATGCACACCAGCGCTCCTTCGGTGGGTTGTGGAGTGGGGTGATCTCCGTCTGTCCCAGCCAGTCGTCACCAGCCATTTGCCTCCCTGATTCAGGCCCAGGAACACCTCGGGTCCCATCCTTGGCCAGTCAATATGGATTAGATGAAAAGAAACGGACCGAAGAAATCTTCAAATCCTCATGGATTTCACGAGACTCTTCCTTTTTGTCACTCATCTTGGTTGAAGATGGGATGTCTTCATCCCTTTTAGGATTCTGTCTGGCCTGACCACCTCCCCCCCTGGTCTAGCTGTATCCTTGAGGATTTCATCAAATCGTACCCACTACTGCGGAGTAGCTGACCTCGTTTTCAGCTGCTGACGGACTCTCTCGCTAGGATGGTATCCCTATTACATACATACATACATACATTGCCGGTCGCGTCCCATACTTGTAGACGACCATCACTCGCAGCTGACTGGCTCGACGTCAGCCTAGCTCTGACCTCCGTCGACTCAGCGCCAGTCGCTGGTCATCGTATCGGCCCTCCTTCCGCCTCCTTCTCACCCGCGGCTTACATACTGCGTACATATGCTCCAGCGTAAGTACATCCTTCGACCAGTCGACTTGGATTTTCTGGGTCCTTTGTCCCGAACGTTGCAGGGATCTTAGCTGGACTATTGACTGGCCATCCACCTTCAGAACGCAAAGCGCTTCCATTCCCCAATAATTCAAGCCAGTATGACCATCATCCACGGTACTCCAAAACCGTAGAGTTCTTTCTCTGTCGCGTATACCGGAGTATAGTCGACTAGAACGCGTTCATCGACATTGATAGATTTACTGCCCATCACCTCCTCGCGATCGGTCCACGTAATAGTTTCAGTTGCAAGCAGAGGAACGAACCATCTTTTTTTTAGGGGTTTGATTTCTCGATTACGATAGCCTGACCCCGCAAATCCAGCGCCTCGTCTTCCCGAGGACATCGACATGGTGATGCATCGAGTGCCGTCCTGCATACCCACCGCGCTGGGCCCTTCGGTGCATGTGTTGGCCTCGTCAATAAAGCTCCATCGAGAACCAACGGACTATTCCATAGTGTGATCAATTACACGGAAGTGTCTACATGCCGAGCACCTGTCCTTTTCTCTATTTATAATTTTCTGTTTAAGAAGCTGATGTATGCGCCGAACCGTCAAGTGGTGTTCCCATGCAACAAGGCAAAGCAACCTTTGGTGGGATTTTGGCCAGCTGCATCTAGAATGTTAAACGCCTCCTCGTCGTGTTACTTTCTTTGTCTTTGTTTTGTCGCTACAGACTAGCCATCAGGAGATCTACTGCGTAAATCCTCATACACAATGCTGGCCCAAGTCAAGCAAGGGAGATCGTCTCCTCCCAGTATCCCCTCAACGATCGCCTTCAGGGGTGGATGAAAGAAGCAACATCTGTATCTACACTTCTTTTCTTTTCAATCTTCTACGGTGCCCATTTGCGACTGGCTGTGCGGAGAACTGTCCAAACCGAATCGATTTGGTCTAAGACCGGGTATCGTTCCCCGTAGACGCAACCGTGTGAGCCTTCCTGCCTGCCAATCCAATCTCCAGCGAGGAAGGGCGGCAGTGGCTGGTGTGGCTGGTCATGATTACCTGACACTTCGTTTCACCACTACTGAAATGTATCTGTGGAGTATCTGTCGTGCATTTGAGAATATGCGCGCTGGGTGTGCGCAGCACGCAGTATGTTCGTGTCATCGTATCCCTGTGCGATAGTTCAAATCCATCATCCATTCCTTTCTTTGAAGGAACGAAATGATCGACATCATTTTTCCTGCTGTCACCAACATCCACGGACTCATTGGTGCTTCCTACCACGAAACCATGCACACTGCAGTTTACGGGCCGATTTGTACCTTGCACAATTTTGCTCTCCCGATCCGCCGTGCCGCTCAGGAGGGTCAGATTATCTCCATGGCAGCTGGCATACCAGCTGTTTAGAACGTTGTCGAGAATTCTCCTTTCCGACCAGCGGGGACCTCATCAGTGTTTGATAGTCAATCCCTTCATACTGGACTTGTGTACCCCCGGAGATTACTCATCTAGTGCCCGAGTGACTAATTGACGAGTTAACTATCTACGGCGTACCACGTACAACGTAAAGGCTAATAGGGGTAAAAGGGGCAAAACTAGCAAGGATGTCGGTCACAGAATCGTAGCCGATCGTTACTGAGCGACCGTGTGCTGATGTTCGTGAAGGTTGTCCTTCGTAAAGACCCCATTCGACTGGGGGAAACAGTCGGCCTCCCTGGCATGTTGGAATAACTCTGTTTGGGTATGTCCTGCTGCGTATTTACTCGCGGTTTGGTTAAAGATGGTTTACTCTATTGAAGAATAAATCGAGAGTTGCGCATCGACTCGAACCAGGAGCAGTATCTAGAGGCCGATGCGTGTCTTTGTCAGGGTTCCCATCAGCTGTCCTGTTTTCTTTTTCAGGTAGTCACTTATGCTTACGTCGTAAATATATCTATCAGTATCTCTCACATGGAGATCAAAGGTCGCCTGCGCTTGGTAGCCCTGAATTTCTCTATCCCTTGCTGCGTACCTGCAGCGAAAGAGCGACTTCATTCCTAGATGGTAATGTCATTTAACTTGCAGCCGTCCTTGCGCTTTGCGTATTTCTCGATTCGTCGATCGTGACAATTGGAACCGAAGGAATTCTTCCTGCAAGGGAATTTGCCAGTGCATTGTGCCTTGTGCATCGGTGTTGAAGTTCGACTTCTATGACATTACATTAGTCTATACCCATCTACGTAGTATGCAAGATATATATATAAATTTATCAGTCTTTCTGGGTATTGTTATTCCGTACTATTTTTCGGCATACTGTGTGCATAAAACAATTGCGCCTTATATTTTTTAATCGGACGTCAATATGACGTCCCGTATAAACGGTTTCTTGATCTTGTACAGTATATTTACTCCGTAGTTTCTGCACTGTACGCTGTACGCCGTACACACCGAGCCTGAATCCTGGAAAACCGTAGGAACCCACTGCGGGTGCGTATGGCGTACAAAAAAGACATCTCAACCGCCTACTCCACATGTCCGGCCACTCCACCTTCGTCGCCACCCATGTGTCGATTTTCGCATGTTACCTACGGCATAGACTGCTACTTAGTGTCAGCTGTTGAGCTGCAAAAAAACGAAAGATTGCCTTGACTGGAATGAATTGTACCGCTGATGACATAAAGGCAATTATACTTGGTGAAAAAGGAGGTTTTGTTGTCGCCCCGCAGTCCCGACATATCGGTCCACCTTCAGAAAAGACCGGCTCGTCATACGGCGTAGCTCCTTAACGTTAAGCCGGCCGGAAGTAGCGGGTACGGTACTCTGTACGCAGCTGCGTTCTTATTACTCACTCTGCCTCTGGGTTTAAGTGGACCGACCAGGAACATAATAAGGAAAGGCTCCGCAAGATAGGTACTGCGTAGGTAATCACAGGTTGACATGTATATTTTCTAGAAGAATTATAGAATATCCTGCGCATTTGCCACACATCACATATAAATGTGAATCGTAGTGCATATTGCTTCGACGGAGCTTTCAAATAGTATGCGGAAGGTATACGTCCACCTTCTGTATTTAGTCCCTGTGCAGTAAATGTAGCACTGACAATAATCCATTCATGATTCTCTGTGATAGATGAAGTGTTTTCTCGTTTCTTAATGTATCTAATATATCCACAAGTGTATGTACTGAGCTCTAGTGCAAACTAACTCGTATGAACGTATATCCACTGCCTATTTCTTTGTCTACGGATGAGGTACAGTCCCTGTTTTTGTTTTCCAATAACAAGAACGGTCATACTTGGATCCACAAACCGTTTCAAGATTTCTTTAAATCTTCATGGTTCAAGGGTAGTGCACATACTGCCTGTAGTCAAAAGAAAAAAATTTTTAGGGAGAAAGCGAGACTGCCCCAGTAGTACCGAGTAGATACACTCGGCTTTTTCCTATCTCGAAACTCAAGTGACTGGTACTCCGTACTTGACATCGATTTCGACATGGTTCTTTATACGTATATCAATTATATCATTTATTAAGAATATCACATAGAGCAGTATACGGTGAACACAGAAGAGAAAAGTATCCAGTAAAACTTCCGATAATGATGCCGACTCATCTTCATCTAGTAGGTAGACACGTGAGAAGGTGGACACCAGCCGGACTTGAAGCAATGTCACCCTTTATGGAAAGGCATGTCTTGACAGGGTATCGGATCTAATACTGGTACCTCAGGTGGCAGAGGTACAATCTAGCCACATGTGGTTTCCCTAGGTCCTATGTATTGGTTGGAGCTGCGAAGGGCTTCGGCCATGGTTGTCCCAATTAATCGATATTATTCCTTCTTTTCTTTACCTCATGACAGCTAAGTCGGATTCTGCGAGTGGTTCGGTGCGATCCACCTTTCACCTTTACACTTAGGTGAGGGTAACGGTTGTTGTACTGTATACGTACGGCGTATGAGACTCCAGACATGACAGAACCGCCAACAAGACGGTACGCTCCTAGCCCTGATGGGCATTAGCACGGAATATATGAGGTGGATCCGATAGTAGCGAAAATAAACGACTCCACAGTCGCCGAACCCCAAAGGATGCAGGCAAATTATTCAGCCTGGTGGCCCAATAAAATTTCCCTTTCCCAGTCTTTTCTCATGTACTTAGGTAACGTCGGGTCGTTAAGCCGGATGTTAATACGGCGTACATTATACAATGGATGAACTTGCTTTCGCCACAGGAATTTTTGTCTCAGGGCCACCACGCCTTGCAGAGGATATTATGTGCGTCGGGTGGAACACGGACGGGTGAAAGAAGATCGCGTCTGACTGTGGTGGCGTCATTGATAGAGTCGCGTCCCAATGCCCGACATGCACAGCGTACGGAGTACCCGCTCTGGGATCCTAATTTCGGATCTCCAAACGGAAATTAAGTCTTATTTTTAGGAACCAGATTTGTCTACGCCGAATGTCAGGGAATTAGATCCGGTCGCCGGGGAATGCTACTATGAAACTCTTATACGACATACGGAATACACCTACCTGTCTTGAGTGATAGCTGACTCTTTTCTATCAGCCAGTCTACCGATCAAGCCACCCGACGTTTCGCCTCGGATCCTCCTATGCATAGTATCCCCCCTACTCCCGTTTAAGCAACCATCGCGGGGCCTTTAACCTCTGAAGGTTCGAGCTAACCGCCCCAGAATGACATAAATCTCATGGCGGATGCTTGGCGCGGGAACCGAAGAGCTCATTACGCGTGATGATTCGACGATCGCGTTAGCAGGGCATCGCGCTTATTGCCAATCTGGCGTGTTTCTGCTCTCAACTGGCTGTTCTCCGGATGATCTTGGTCTAGAAGGCCGAAGAAGCCCCTTCGGAGCATGTCCTGACCTGCTCTTGTGTCTCTCCCTATTCCGTTCTTGTCCGCTAACCTGGATTGGAATTCGGGATTAACGATCGCGCCGGCCGCAGATAGTTTTCTGGAGCTGCTTGGTTATTAAATTAAAGCGATCCATCTCAGCTCGATTGCATGGGAGCTGGAAGCCTGAGCCACGACACCAGCCACCTCCTGACCCAAGGATCCCAAACAGCCGCCCGAGGCTAAGGCGTTGTTGGTTGGCTCTACAGAGTATACGCCGTAGAGTAGTGCTGGACATTTACCCCATACAGATCAGCCGATATTGTGGTGGTTAGAATAATGTCACATGTGCATAGGTACGGTTGGAATTACGGCCTACGGATGGGATAGACTGTCGTCTTGAAATATTCCAAATTGGACATAATTGATGTCACGCCACCGTGACAAATTGACTTTGCCTCTCAAAATAAGTTGGAGTACCACGTAGTACTATTATCTTCATTTATCATGCACAAACTTTTACCTTCTAAGCTCAGGCTATCAGCAAAACACGCTCCATCACACCTTGTACCTCACTGCATAAGGAATATCTTGCGTAGACTGCAGTACTTGTATAAAGACCCACTAGCCATGTGAGAATGCTATCAGGGGCATCTGGTAAAAGCGATTGGGATAGATATGCTCTTGAAAGGTCGATGCTGCAGTACGGCGTAAAGAAGTGCTCAGCACCCGAGGCAACGGCATAATGATAATGCTGAGTTTCCCTCGAGATCGCGTGACACGACCGACCTTTTGAATCCAAGCATACTGGATTCTTATCTTCTGGTTATGGATCTTACAAACAAATGGTCCGGCGCACGTGCGGCTCAGACCTGGGAGTGATTCATGGCGAGCGAGATTAAACGGATTTGAGTATCAAATCAGATTCCATCAGTACCCAGCAAGGAGCCATCACCCATGCTCGCTCAGCTGGGTCACGGAAGTTAATTCCACACCAGGAGGACTCCTTAGAGCCTCTCCTTTCGCTTTACTAGCTGGTTTTGGAAGCCCTAGAGGAATGAAGGTAGGGAGAATGAGTTTGCTCCAAACTCCCCGATAGCCGTCTCTTTAGGTCAGCAGCCCCACCCCCCTTCGGGTGTTGGTCTGCTTCAGTCAAACGATAATTTTCAGTCAAACGATAAATTTGAGGCTATTCATAAAATTACTCAACACCACCCTGGGAATCGATCCAATATAGTGGTTTAGGACCTTCCTTATCCACCTGGCTAGCTTCCTGATCTAATTTAGCCTCTGTATCTGCCTGCGTTGTTGGTTGATCGCGTTTTGAAGTTCGCGCTCTCTTTATTCGCCGAAGTTCTTCCTGTCGTTCCTCTTCGCTCCTGAACTGAATATGACGCTTAGCATTATGTATA